>NC_069703.1:28197796-28395296 GCF_023699985.2 Odocoileus virginianus
TTGCTTCTCACTACTTTTTAGGATCTGCTGTATATGGGAAGAAAAACCTGGGAAAGAATAGATATGCATTTGTGCATGGCTGAATTAAGTTCCTGTACACCTTATACAAACACAACACTGGACATCAACTCTGTACCAATATGAGATCAAAATGAAATTGCACAGAAAGCAAAAAGGGGAGGGGGGACATGAAAAATGCTGCCTCCTTGTGGCCATTTTCCATAACGACAACGTCCAAAGCTGTGCTGACGGGCACTTAATATTCAGAAGGCCCATGGGGATGTGACTAAACAACACCCGCTTTCAAGGAATGTTCTAGGAGCATTTATCAAAACGTTTATCAAAATGTTCAAGAGTCAATTGTAAAAGGTTTCACTCATACCCTTTAAAAAAAGACAGGAAATGTCAATCTTGCTAAATATTAGAGAAATCCAAATCAAAACTACAATGAGGTATCACCTCACACTGGTCAGATGGCCTTTGTCAAACACTCGAAGAACCAAGGCTGGAGGGGGTGTGGAGAAATGAGAGCCCTCCTCCATCAATGCTGGAATATAACCCAGAAACAGCCACTATGGAACCCGTGCGCGCTAAGTCACTTCAGTCGTGTCTGACTCTTTCCGGTCCTGTGGACTGTGACCCGCCAGGCTTCTCTCTCCATGGGGTTCTCCAGGCAGGAATACTGAAGTGGGTTGCCACGCCCCCCTCCAGGGGACCTTCCCCAACCAGAGATTGAACCCATGTCTCTTATGTTTCTTGTGTCGGCAGGTGGGCTTTTTACCACTAGCGCCGCCTGGGAAACACATGGAGACAGTGTGAAGGTTCCTTAAACAACGAAAATGGGAACAAAATTACAATATTCCTGTCAACTTAAGAAATATCCACAACCTAAAAGTTGAGTTATGTTTTATTCATTGGGAACTTTTAGGATTTCAAGCCCAGGAGACACCATCTCAAGTAACCCTGAGGGAACTGCTCCCAGGAGGTGAAGGGAGGAGACAGCTTACACAGAACTCTGTAACGAAGGGCAGGTAGTCTGAACATCAAGACTATTGTTAAAGAAAACAAGATATCCTGAATAAAGGGATTTAGTGCTTTTCTGTGTAGGGGAAGATGCAGGAGTCCGGGCTCCCTGAAATCATTCCTTTCAGGTGCACCTCACCTGTCTGGGGCCAGTGTCCTGTTTTCACATCCTGAGCTTCCTTTCCTCAGGGCTCACCTTAGACTGTCTGCAGTCTGATGGCTGCTAGAGAGCAGACATGCTTCTCCTTCCTGAGTTCCCTGAGGGCTCACTGGCTCACAGGAGGGCTGCGATTGCTGGTGACTATGACATCCTTGTTTACTGATACAGCAGGAAACAGTCCACTTCTCACTCCCTAACACCATACACAAAAATAAATTCTAAATAATTTACACATCTCAATGTGAGGACACTCTAAAACTCTTGAGGAAAATATAGGCAGAAAAAGCTTTGTCGTAAATCACAGCAGCAAGTTCCTTTTGGATACATACCTTAAGAGTAACAATAAATAAAAATAGGCCAAAGGGATGTAATTAACCTTAGTGGAATTTTCACAGCTAAGGAACCCCTACATAAAAGAAAAAGACAACACTCAGAATAGGAAAAATATTTCAAACAAAGATCCCCACAAAGAATTCATCTCCAAAATATACAGACAGCTCAAGCAGCTCAATATCAAAAAACAAAAATACCCAATAAGAAATGGGCCAAAGGTCTCAATGGACATTTCATGAAGAAGGCATACAGATGGCCATTAAGCACTTGAAAAGGTGCGCGGCATCACTAATGGTTAGAGGAAGGCCAATCAAAAGTCCAGGGAGCTATCACCTCACCCCGGTCAGAACGGCCGTCTCAGAGAACCTCCAGCAATACCTGTTGCAGAGGATGTGGAGAGAAGGGAACTCCCCTGCACTCGTGGTGGGAACGTAAATCGGCCCGTCCAATAGGCAAAGAGTATGAAGTTTCTTTTTAAAAACTAAACATAGAAGTACCATAGGATCCAGCAGTCCCACACCTGGGTGTAGATAGGGAGAAAACCAAAATTTGAAAAGACGCCTGCAGCCCTATGATCACAGCTACACTAGGACCATAAGCAGGACACGGCAGCAATCTGAGAGCAGAACACAGATGAACAGATAAAGAAGATGGGGTACCTAGACATAATACAGTATTATTCAGCCATTAAAAGGGATCAAATAATGACATTTCCAGCCACAGGGAGGAAAGTAGAGGTGATCATTCTAAGTGAAATAGGGGAGACAGAGCAAAATAAGAATCATATGGCATCACTTCTAGGTGGAATCTAAAAATGGAGACACATGAACTGCTTTACCAAAGAGAAACGGCCTCACAGACATGGTTCCCAAGAAGAAGCTTACAGTTCCCAAGGAGGAAAAGTGGAAGGCAGGGAGAAATGAGCTGGTTCAGATTAACATACATACACACTACTCTTTATAAAAACCATCCACAAGGACCCACTGCATAGCACAAGGAACCCTCCTCAACACTCCGTAATGACTTATGTGGGAAGAGAGCCTGAATAAGGACATGATGTGTCCAGCTATGCATGACTCACACCTGGAAGGGCACCCCTCACTCATCACTGTGCTCAGTCGCTCAGTCGTGTCCGACTTTTTGCGACCCCATGGACTGTAGCCTGCTAGTCTCCGCTGTCCATGGAATTTTCCAGGAAAGAATACTGGAGTGGGTGGCCATTTCCTTCTCCAGGGCATCTTCCCAACTCAGGGATCAAGTCTGAATCTGTCACATTGAAGGAGGAAACAGACAGAACAGGCTTCATCTTGAAAGCAGGACTCCACCTTGGGCTGGGCTGTGGACTTTGAGCTCTATGTCCAGTATCTATGGAAACGATACTCCAGCTGGAAAACAAGACCCCACCACCACCACCATGGAAGAGCCCCAGGGCTCTTGTACCTAGACTCTCCCATTGCCTAAAAGAATACCCTAATTATCTGTGTAACTGAATAGAATCACAAATTCTATTGTGCTTATTGGGGCATGACCACAGGCCTATTGATAATCGTCCACTGTTAACTACCTCGACTTAAGACATAAGAATCATGGGTTAACTTTGATTGTATCTTTCTTTTCCTTTGTTCAGACTAGTTTCACAGAATTTGGGGAGGTTGGTTTGACCACGTACACTTAGGGTATATAAGGTTTCCACAAAAAACTGGTTGGGGTCCTTGGCTAAGAGGAGACTCTGCCTTGCTGCACTCCACTATCTGCATTGTCCTTCTGAGTGAGTTTGTTTCCCAGAGTGCGTGGCTACAACATTTGGTGCATTGGCTGGGAAACTCCTCACTTTGAGGAGCCAAGTCTCATTGGGGACTACTCCGAGTCCTTGCAGCTTGAATCTTCTAGAGGGGAGAAGGCGCCTTGCCCTTCTGGAAGGATTCTGCTTCTCAATGCCCGGACCTTTTACGTTAGCAGGTAGTGTTTGGCAGCAGGGGAACTCAGCGCTCGGATGAGGAGGAATCCCCCTGGCAAGGGTGGAAGAGAGGGCCTGATCATTGCCCTAGGAGGGACTGGAAGGTGCTCAGACCCACAGGAGCCTGGAATAGGCAGGTGGCAGTGATTGCTTGGTACACAGGTCGACGAGCGTGTTAGGGCTTAGGAAGGAAACCTGTGAAGATCATTAGGAGGCGTGTCCACACCCTCTTGGGGAAAATTATTCCCGAGCAATCACCGGGAGGTTTAGGAGAGACTGGGTTCTTCTGTGCTCGCACTCTGCCCCCCCGGGAGGGGTCCTGTCTGCTGAGAAATGCTTGACCCCCTCGGGATTGTCAGGCTAGAAGGAGGGGGATACAGAAGTGAGTACAAATTGGCTTTTCCAGAGACTGCCTGGAACGTGGGATATTTAACCCATCTGTGTCTTCATCCATGCCTGATCAAGCCCACCAAGGCAGAATGCACTTTAAAAGTTAAGGGAGAAACAGTCTTGGACCACGTGGTGTTCTGGTTCAGCCATGCTGACCGGCAGGTGAAGACACACCTATCCTCCTCTGCCTCTGGGATCTGGCAGGTAAGGCTCTTCTCACCCCAATTAGGAAGGAGGCAGAACGGTAATTTAAGTGTTTCATTGAGTGGAAATATCAGAAGTACATAGGGTACTGAGAATTTCATAGGCAGAACGAAAAGGAAAAGTAGAAGAAGGTCTGAGAAGGTAAGCAAGATGGGGGGAAGTGAATCTAAGGCAACTGTATTGGAGTACATGATTAAAAATTTAAAGAAGGGATTTGGAAGAGACTATGGGATGAAGATGACACCTAACCACCTCCACATACTCTGTGGGGTCGAATGGACCCCTGTGGGAGTAGGATGGCCACCAGAGAACATCATGAACTTAAAAATAGTGGAAGCAGTCTATACAGTATTCACAGAAGAGCCAGGACACCAGAATCAGTATTCATATATTGACGCGCGGCTAGGGTTAGCTCAGGAGAAGGCAATGGCCCCCCACTCCAGTACTCTTGCCTGGAAAATCCCACGGATGGAGGAGCCTAGTAGGCTGCAGTCCATGGGGTTGCTAAGAGTCGGACATGACTGAGCAACTTCACTTTCACTTTTCACTTTCATGCATTGGAGAAGGAAATGGCAACCCACTTCAGTGTTCTTGCCTGGAGAATCCCAGGGACGGTGGAGCCTGGTGGGCTGCCATCTATGGGGTCGCACACAGTTGGACACAACTGAAGCGACTTAGCAGCAGCAGGGTTAGCTCAAGACCCTCCTACTTGGACAAGGTTCTGTATCCAGAAGGAAAAAGGAAAAATATTAATGGCACAAAAAAAATGACTGATGATAAAAAAGGAAATTCTACAGGATTTGGACGGGGATGGCCTGACCCCTCCCCCATACTGAATGATGACGCGCCCACCGCCCAGTGCTCCACCAGGACCAGAGGCCCCCTAACGCCCGATCCAGGGCCGGGTGAAGTTCCTGCGGTGGCCGCTGCTCCTCCGCCAGTTCTCCTGGAGATTGTAGAGCCGCCACCTCGGCAGGCTCCGATCCCAGCGATGGAGACCTCTGGTCAACGCCCCCAGAATTCCACCTCAGCTGGACCTCCTCGATTGTATCCACCTCTCCCGGTGAGTACTGATGGGGAGGGGGAAGAAAACACAGGAATTAGAGGCTGCGCGCCTCCAAGGAACAGGGGGAAAGAACCCCACTACAGATGCCCTCAGAGAACTACAGCAGCTCCGGGTCAGGACTCATCTGGGCACTACCATCAGCCCCCCGCAGCCTATTATTGCCAGCCATTTTCCTCTACGGGTATGTTAAACTGGCAGAGACACACTCCACCGTACTCGGGGGAGCCACAGCCATGATTAGGCCAATGGAGACTATTGTTCGAACCCACCGCCCTACATGGGGTGACATAATCCAACTCCTAGTCTCCCTTCTCAGCCCTGAGGAGAGACACAGGATCCTAAATGAGGCCAGAAAATGGTTCAGAGAAATGGCACCTGAGGGCCCTGCAAACCCGCAGAGGTGGGAGAACCAGCCACCCCCGGTGAGAGGCCCAACTGGGGCTGTGACCCAGAGGAAGGGAGGGGCCACCTGGAGAGACATCGGCAGGTATTTTACAAGGCCTCAAGGTGGGGGGGGGGGGGGGGGGGGCAAAAGCTATGAGTATGGCAAAACCCCCCGAAGTGATTCAAAGGGAAAGCAAATCACCCTCTGAGTTCTACGAAAGACTGTGCGAGGCCTGTAGATTTTATACGCCAATAGATCCAGAGGCTGCTGGGTCTCAGATGGTAATAAATGCAGCCTTTGTGTCTCAAGCCTACCCCGAAAATGTCAGATGGGGGTCACCAAGTGACTCATGAATTTTTATACATCCCTGAATGCCCAGTACCTTTGTTGGGAAGAGACTTGCTGTCTAAATTGGGGGCACAAGTGACCTCCCCCCCCACCCCACGAAAGGCCCACTCTTCAAGTGAGCTCAACCACCCATTTACTCTTCCTCTAGGTAACCCCTCAAGATGAATGGAGGTTGCACGATCTCCTGGAAGGGCTAAACATTCGAGAGAGAGAGTTAACACAACAATTCCCTGAGGTCTGGGCAGAAGACAACACCCCCAGGCTTGCAAAACATGTCCCAGTGGTAACAGAACTCAAACCTGGTACAATTACATCAGGCCTGCCTTGGGCCTGCAAGACCTTGCTAAGCCGTTTACTCTTTACATGACTGAAAAGGACAAGGCAGCTACGGGAGTGTTGTCCCAGACTATGGGGACCTGGGACAGACCCGTGGCTTCTCTCGAAATGGCTGGACAGCGTTGCCCCCGGGCGGCCAGGATGCTTATGGGCAGTTGCTGCAGTTGCCTTACTGGTCCGGGAGGCAACCAAGCTGACTTTGGGCCAAGATTTGATCGTAAAAGTCCCGCATGAGGTCAACACCCTCCTGCGAGGGGACCCCCATAAATGGCTGTCGACATCCCGGATTACTCAGTACCAGGGACTGTTATGTGAGAACCCCCATGTTACTATTGAGCCTTGTCGGGCCCTGAATCTGGCCACTCTCCTTCCTGTGGGAGAAGGTGGGCCCTCACATGATTGCAAGGAAAGCCTAGAAGAAGTTTATGCCAGCAGACCTGACTTGAGACCAGCCAGTCCCGGACCCAGGTTGGGTCCTGTACCCCAACGGCACCAGCCTGGTGAAACGAGGACAACGACTGTCGGGATGTGCAGAGTCACGGAAGAAGACATCGTTGGGGCTAGTTCTCCGCCATCACACTGGTCCGCTCAACAGGCTGAGCTGCATGCTGTAACCCGGGCCCTCCGGAGGTCAGAAGGTAAGAAGACAAACACTGACGCAGACCCCAGGTGGGCCTGTGCCGCACTGCATGCACGCGGGGCTCTGTGCAGGAGAGAGGCCTTTGACAGCTAGTGGGAAAGACACTAAAAATAAGGAAGAAATTAAGACCCTATTAGATGCTGCCTGGGAACCACAAAGGTTGCAGTCATACAGGACTGCTGAGGACATCAAAAGGAGGATGCCCCCCGGGCTCATGGATCAGACTGGCAGATGAGACCACTAAACAAGCAACCAAGGGCTTGGGGGTGACAAGCGAGGCCCCTACTAAAGCTCTCATATTGGCGGAGCTGCCTGAGCTAACGCTGGAGTCTCCAAAATACACTGAAACCCAAAACCAACTAGCCAAAGTGAAAGGGGCCATCAAGACTGAAAAGGTATGGTGAGAATTGCCAAGTGGCAAATTATTGGTACCAGAGGAGCTGGCGCCCATTCTGTAAGCCAAACACACCAAGCGACCCACCTAGGCCACAATAAACTGGAAGAGCTAATTCAAAAATATTTCTTGGTTCCCCGCCTCTCTTCCCTATGCAGGACAGTGCCGGGAGCCAGCACACGAGATCCCACCCATGAAAACATCATGAGGAGAAGACCTGACAAGCAAGGCAGATCAGGACTTCAGGGATTTCGAAAAGCTGCCCCGGCACTCACTTTAAAGATGATCTCTGTCCTTCTGATGCTTGCTGTATTAGACCACTCCCCAATTTCTGTGACACAGGTAGAAGGCCTTCCCCAATCTCTCTCCAAACAGAATCAACTTAGAACTTTAATCAATATGTCCTCCCGACGGTGGTATCCTATAAGATTATCCAGGATGAAAGGAGTGTTTCAATTTAGACCCCTTTGCTGGCATTCTAGCCTGATTGACAAATGCATACTAATGCACATGACTGCTCACAACACCTTAAACAGCATAAAGAACCTGATCACACAAAAGGCCCTAATAGGCACAGAGCCCTTTGGGGGGTGAGGAAGCCCTATTAGAGAACACAAAAATATTATAGTTAAAGATTTAGAAAAATAAGAGTTTAGAATTGTTCATTTTAACCAGGAATGCTAAACAGGGGCTGCCTCACCGGAGCTGCAGAGTCTTTGTGTGGTAAACCTTTTAGATAAATTTAACTGATAACTTCTGCAAAAGGACTGACCTTTGTGTTCATTAAAGAATAGATTACAGAAAACAGCTTTGCATTCACCTAGGTCATAAAATGTCAATAGGCCCCATGGCCAGAAGATAATGTACAAGACTCTCACAAAGAAGTATGCAGAAAACACCCTGGTTTCATGAAGGATAAGCTGATGTAATATTAAACTATCTTCCCCTTAAAAATGTACTAACTTAGAATATAAAAGCTACGGTAAAAAATAAAGATTTGCCAGACTCTGCTGCACACCCCCAGTCTGGTCTCTCTCTCTCTCTCTCTCTCTCTCTCTCTCTCTCTCTCTCTCTCTCTCTCTCTCTCTCTTTCTCTCTCTCTCTCTCGCTGACGCCGTTCATCCTGAGACTTGGCCCCATCAAGGCTGGTCTCACGTGTTTTCTCTCGCCAACGCTGTTCATCCTGAGGGTATCCCCTGGATCCTGCAGAGGCTGGACCCCGGCAGGACAGAATCTCAGAACTGCACTGCCTGCTCACAGGTCAGTGCTGCCTCTCGGCACAGACAGAAACCTCCGCAGATTCAGCTAAAAGGCACGCTGCCCTTTGAACACCTGGAAGTGGACTTCACTGAAATGAAACCTCACTGACATTACCTGCTGGTCATGGGATGCACTTCTTGGGATGGGTAGAAGCTTTTCCTACCCTGACTGAAAGAGCATCAGAAGTAGCCCGGTGCCTGCTTAGGGAGGGAGATAGTCCCCAGGTTTGGAATTCCTACCAGCATTGGATCAGACAATGTGAAGAAGGAATTCATAGGGCCTGGACTCAATGGAAGGATAAGACCCCCTCTGGGCAGGGGAATCTTGAAGATCACGTCCAGGTTACTCATTGCCTAAGAGAAAACAGACACTAATCACCCCTGCCTCCGGACAGTATCTATGTATGTAACCACAGGCTTATCGGTTATTAACTGGTTGGAATGTAACCGCGGGCTTATTGATTATTAACTGTTTGAACACATAATACGTGAATGTTGGGGTTACTGTGATTGTATTTACCCTTCCTTTGTAAGCCTCAAGGGATTTGGGCTGGTGGGTTTGGACATGTACACATGGGGTATAAAAGATTTTCACTAATGCTGATCAGGGCCCTTGGCTAAGAGGAGACTCTGTCTTGGGCCCACTGGTGTAATAAACTGCACTCCACTATCTGCATTGTCCTGAGTGAGTTTGTTTCCCGGAAAGCATGGCTATAACATTTGGTGCACTGGCCAGGAAACTCCTCACTTTGAGGAAACAGGTCTCATTTGAGGCCACCCCGAGGCTTTGTAGCTTGAGTCTCCTAGAGCGGGGAAGGCGCCCCGCCCCTCTGGAAGGATTCTGCTTCTCAACACCCGGACCTTTCATGTCAGCAGGTAGTGGACGGCAGCAGGGGAACTGAGTGCTCAGGTGAGGAGGAACCCACCCAGCAGGGTGGAAGAGGGGGCCTGATCACCCCCCTGGGAGGGACTAGAAGGAGCAGGGACCCACAGGAGCCTGGAATAAGCAGGCAGCAATTGCTTGGTACACAGGTCGAAGAGCATGCTAGGGTTCAGGAAGGAAATTTGTGAAGGTCATTTAGGAGGTGTGTCCATGCCGTCTCGGGGAAAATTATTACCAAGCGATCGCCAGGGGATTTTTAGGATAGGAAACTGGTCCTTGTATGCTCGTATTCTGCCCTCCCCCAGGAGGTGTCCTGTCTGCTGTGAAATTCTTGACCCCCTCGGAATTGTTAGGCTAGAAGGAGGGGGATACAGAAGTGAGTACAAATTGGCTTTTCCAGAGATGGCCTGGGACATGGGATATTTAACCCCTCTGTGTTTTCATCCGCACCTGATCAAGCCCACCAGGGCAGAATGGACTTTAAGGGAGAAACAGTCTTGGACCATGTGATGTTCTGGTTCAGCTGTGCTGACTGGCAGGTGAAGACACGCCGATCCCCCTTCTCCCTCTGGGATCTGGCAGGTAAGGCTCTTCTCACCACAATTAGGAAGGAGGCAGAATGGCAATTTAAGTGTCACTGAGTGGAAATATCAGAAGTACATAGGGTACTGAGAACTTCGTAGACAGAACAAAAAGGAAAAGTAGAAGAAGGTCTGAGAAGGTAAGCAAGATGGGAGGAAGTGAATCTAAGGCAACTGTATTGGAGTGAAAAATTTAAAGAAGGGATTAGGAGGAGACTATGGGGTGAAGATGAAGCCTAACTGCCTCCACATACTCTGTGAGGTCGAATGGACCCCTATGGGAGCAGGATGGCCACCAGAGAACACCGTGAACTTAAAAACAGTAGAAGCAGTCTACACAGTAGTCACAGGAGAGCCAGGACACCTGGATCAATATCCATCTATTGACTCATGGCTAGGGTTAGCTTGAGACCCTCCTACTTGGACAAGGTTCTGTATCCAGAAGGGAAAGGGAAAACTATTAATGGCACAAAAATTGACTGATGATAAAAAAGGAAATTCTACAGGATTATAACAAATGGACTGGCTTTCATAGCTGATTTAGTACAACAAGTAAGCAGAACTTTAAACATCAAATGGAAACTACACACTGCATATAGGCCCCAGAGTTCTGGGGTGGTGGAATGGACCAACTGGACACGTAAAGAGACTCTTCTTTATGTGGATCATAGAGACTGACTGTTCCTGGGTGGACTTGTTTCTGATGGCTCTGCTCAGACTCAGGATGACCTCACAGTCCCATGGCTCGTCCCCATAGGAAATTGTGTTGGGGAGGCCCCCTTCCATAATAGAACAGGTGTCAAGGGGCTGAGATTTCACAGCAGATGGAACAGCCGGGTCAGGTGATAAATCAGGGAACTCAGTTTGTACAAAAAGGGTGCCATTCCCCCTTGGGGAGCAGATTCACAAATCTCTACCCGGGCATCAGATGTGGTCAAGGACTGGAAACACGACTCCTTGGCCCCACATTGGAAGGGTCCATATACTGTTGTTCTAACCAGCCCTACGCAGTTAAAGTTGCAGGTGTCACTCCCTGGATCCACCACATGAGGGTGAAGAGAGCATACCACGCAGACCTGGAGGACGCCAGCGGGCTGCACGGAGGGACCCCACTGATACCCGAGAGACTAAGATCATCCTCAGGAAGAAGAAGGAAAAGAAGATCCTGGATGAGCCCCTTCAGGATGAAGCCACACAATCAACTCCTGCTGCTTGGCCTCATCAACGTGATTTTGAATTTAACTTCCGTTTCAACTCAGGACAATGTTTTCATCTCATGGGCACATTCCTACGCAGACTTCCACAACACCTCCAACTGCTGGGTGAACCCAGTGGCTTTGTGGGCCTAAACTTTGGCCTTGGTTACCAATTGGCTGGGTAGGCTGCTGCACACTGGGATTCCCTTTTGCCCATGGCAGCATAAAGCCTAACCTACAACAAGCCCTGGCAAATCTACCTTATTTACATGCTAGGTGGACAAGGTCTGTGTTTCAATGGTATGAGTATATTGCTGTCTTATTCATACCTTCTACCTGGGGAGGCAGGTCAGTTTAGGGGAAGGGCGGGGCTTTCGGAGTCAGTGGGGTGCCACCTCCTTTTTACCTTTTTTTGGTTCTTCATGTTCAGTCATGGCCAACGGTTGGTGTATCAAGTTAGCAGTGAGCAGTGACCTGAAGTGAGATCTTAATTCCCTGCCCAGGAATGGAGACTGGGTGCGAACCAGGAATCCTAGCCACCAGACCAGCAAGGGCTAGAGGCTAGAAGCTATTTTTCCTCAGATCTTTGCCCCCAGTGAAAAATGTTTTTACCATGGAGGCAGAAACTAAATGCAGATATAAAATTTATTATTAGAGGCAAAGCATAACAACAGGCGGGAGAACACATAGAGAAATGTTTTGTTAAGATAGAAGCACGGCAGGGAACAGATGTGTGCATCCTCCCCAGTGAGGGGGAGTGCAGCAAAGAGGCGGTTAAGTCTTTCATACAGAGCAGTTCTTCCAGGTCTTTGTCTTCCTTCAGGCTGATTACCTGGTTTCTCTTCCCACACCTGACCTACTCTGGGACCCTTCCCTGGGTGCACACTCACCTCTCAGGCAGGAAGGGTCTCGAAGTGAAGGGTTCTGGGAGGAGCAAGACTTATTATGGCCTTACTATTAACTCTTGAGTTCTGACCCAAGAAGCTTTTCTGTGCATGTGTAGTGTCTCCCTTGTCCCAAAAGTCTGGGGGCAGAGGTCCCTTAATCCTTTACTCATACAGGCTTTTGCCCTCTCTTTGTCCTTGCCGTGACTGTTACCTTAAGGTGTTTACAAGAGACGAACACTGGCTATTTACTCTCTGTTGTTACTTCCATTTCAGAGGTCAAACAGGAGGCTGACTGTAAATACCTAGACTGAAGCTGTTAGGTAGTTAGAATAGGGAAAAAGAGTCCAAAATGGCGGTGGCTAAAAGGCCTGGAAGGGAAAGCCCGCAAAAGTAGAACAAAGGAAGGTCCGGAGGACCGGAGTGAAAACCTCAGGTAAAACCAACACTCCTGGCCGGCCCAATTTACGTAAGACGGGCCCAGGGACAGAAACACATAAAAGGAGGAGCCAACCCCCCCCCTTTTGCCCCCTCCCTCCCTCTCCCCCGCGCAGTGGGGCGATCGTCTCTTCGGGTCTTTGGATCAACGTGCCCTCACGCCTCAAAGATGGATTTTCCTGCTATTATCTAAATAAACAGAGCTGTAACACTGAGCTGTAACACTGGTTTAAGAGCTATAACACGGTCTGTCCTCCAAGAGCTGTGACCCGCCAGGGGGCTTTAATGTCCGTCACTCCAAATTTCTGTTGTGACGGGACAAAGAACCGAGGGGCATACACTCGCGTGACAAAGCCCACCTCTCTTCTCTCAGAAATGCTAACAGTTGTAAGTATCCAGCCTGAAGCCCACTTCTTCATGTCCCATGAAAGGCAAACAGGAGGCCAGTTATAGACGTCTAATCTGGACCCCATCTATCTGCTACATCAATAATACACTAAAGTCACCACACAGTGAGACTCCGGGTCTGCTCAAAGCCAGATCCACCTCCACGTGGTCCCAGCTGGTTCCATCTGGTTTTGTTTGTAGCTTCCTCTCTTCTCTCTAGACCCTTTACCTTAAAGACTTTTGTTACATCCTGCTAAAGGTGCGAACAAGGTTAAAAGGTTGAGAACAAGGACACCCCTATTAAGGGTTTCAGATGCTGCTACAGTACCCCCTGATCCTTTCCTGAGAACACTGCGGGGTGGGGGTGGGGGGGGTGTGTGAATTCAGGCTGAAGGGCAGACAGGTTGCTCTGGATTCTCGTGTGGGGAGGTGGGGCACAGCAACAGGCTCTGCCTGCAAACCCCAGAACCACTCACAGGTCGGCTCCAGAACCGCTCCTGGAGTGGCAAGAAGGGGTGTCCCCCTACTAGACCTGGAGGAAGGGGCGGGGTCTGCAGAGCCGCCTCATCTCCGACCTGCTGGGAGGCTCCAGGCTCAGCACAAGCTGGGTTCCTCAGAGCGCAGTGGGGCTGCCCGGGGGAGGGGCCCTGAGCCACTCACTCACCACCCTTCCTGCACCTCCTCCCTCAAGGGTGTCTGGGTGTCTCTTCCCCCAACGAAACCGTGACAGTCACCCCCACCCCGTCCCCTCAGGCAAGTGCACTAGAGACTTGACACCCGTATGGAGGCTGGTCACATGGTGGTCTCTGCCCTCACCCTCCAGAATCCCACTGCCAAGAAGGGGAGCCAGGGCTCAGCATGAACCTCACAGTTGGTGCAGACAGCACAGGTGCAGGGGGCTGCCCCTAATGGGAGGGAGGCTTTAGATAAGGGCAGGACCACCTGCTGCATGAGCTTTCCGGGGCAGCAGTGACAAACGACCACATTCGGACACTCTGAACAACAGAAGCCTGCCCTCTCTCAGTCCTGGAGACCAGACGCCTGAGGTCAGGGTGTCCCAGTGCCGCACTCCCTCCAGAGGCTCCAGCCAAGGGTCCTTCCTGCCTCTTCCAGTTTTTTGGGATCCAGGTGTCCCTGGAGCCCACACTGTTTCAATGTGTCCAAAGTGGTTTGTGAAGTTTTATGCTGGAGTGTTCTCGCTGGGTGATACTTCACATTCGGGTAGACCTGTTGAAGTTGACTGTGATCAAATAGAGACATTAACTGAGAACAATCAACATTATACCAGGCAGGCGATAGATGACATATTTGAAATAGCCAACTCAAGTACTGAAAATCATTGCATTAACTTGGTTAATCACTTTGATGTTTGGGCCTGCGGCCCTCCACCCTCAGGCCTCAGCTCCCAGAGTGTACATTTCACAGGAGAAATTGATTTCCTGCTTCCAAGCAGACAGACAGGAGATGGAACCCTTAACCTTACCTTTGAATTGTGCCATTTAACATGATGCTGGGGATGGGAGGAGGACTGGCCAATCTCCAGGACCTGCAATGGTCTGTGTTTTGGTTTTTTTTTTCTTTATACTTCTCACTAGCTTTGCCTGTTTACTCAGATGTGGGTTGAAATTGTTCTTTGTGTGCTCACTAGTTACTCACTTCAGAAGCCACTTGGAGCCATCAGAGAAACTGAATTTCAGAAGATATAGCTAATCAGAAACCCAATGTTCATTATTCAGAATTGTTTGTTTTTCCTGGAGTAAATAGTTACTAGAACCACAAAGTAAATAATAAAAGTTAATACCACTACAATATAACATTTAACATGGATTCATCTGAGCTTTATTTACACACAAAGGTGAGCATCTGAACTGCCCCTTGGTGTGGGCGGCAAAACCTTTCAGTGAGCTCCCCCAGGTTGAGTAAGAAATAGGAGAATTTTCTCTGCATTTATCATGCACTAGGCTGGGTATGAGGAATTCACAGATACTGCGACTTTTAATGATCTGAGTTATAAGTGTTACAGAAGCAGGTCTGTGTTTCCCGTAGGGCATGTGTTCTCCAGCATGTTCAACCCTTTGTGATCCCATGGACTGTAGTCCGACAGGCTAGTCTGTCAGTGGGGTTTCCCAGGCAAGAATACTGGAGTGGGTTGCCATTTCCTTCTCCAGGGGATCTTCCCGACCCAGGGAAGAGGAGTTAGGACACGTCCTGTGGATCAAGGGTAAGGGGGCACACCAAACCTTTGGGTGTTTGGTGTTTCTCCTGGCCCAGTTCAGTTCAGTTCAGTTGCTGTCGTGTCTGACTCTTTGCGACCCCATGGACTGCAGCACGCCAGGCCTCCCTGTCCATCACCAACTCCGGGAGTTTATTCAAACTCATGTCCATCGAGTCAGTGATGCCATCCAACAGTCTCATCCTCTGTTGTCCCCTTCTCCTCCCGCCTTCAATCTTTCCCAGCATCAGGGTCTTTTCCAATGAGTCAGTTCTTAGCACCAGGTGACCAAAGTATTTCACTCTAATTGATGATCCACACACAGGATTTTCTGAGGCTCTGCTTGGCCAAGGGACCAGTTGAGCATGAAGAACTGCTGCCACCCTGTGGCTACATCTAGTAGTACAACTTTAAAACCAGTTCTCAAGGAGTCTTGCTATTCAAAGGGCCTGTGGTGGTTTAGTAGTTCAGTAGTGTCCAACTCTTTGTGACCCCATGGACTGTAGCCTGCCAGGCTCTTCTGTCCATTGGGTCTTCCAGGCAAGAATACTGGAGTGGGTTGCCATTTCCTTCTCCAGGGGAACTTCCCAACCCAGGGATCAAACCCAGGTCTCCTGCATAGCAGGCAGATTCTTAACCAACTAAGCAATCAGGGAAGCCTAATTCTATTCAAAAGACCTGAGAGTCTGTAGATGACACCTGCCCTTCAAGTAATGTCCCTAGGAAAATCATCAGAAAAAGAATTCAAAGCAGGGCCCAGTCTCAAGAGGTACATTGTACTCACACTGTCTATGGTCCAAAAGCATTTGGAAACATACTCCACATGACCACCTTCAAAAACAAGGAATCACCTCATATTGCTCAGACAGACCAGTATCAAAAAGATCTACTGAAACTAAGTCCCACAGAGGGCTTAAGAGAAAAAGAAATCCTCCTTTCCTCCTTGTTGGTATGCAAATGCATACAGGAAATATGCAAAGTAGCACAGGGATTTCTTTTAAAAAAAAAACTAATATATTGCCCTTACTTTTCTAACACAAGTTATTATAAGTATGACCTAGCTTTTTAAATATACTAATCAAGTACCTAAATACATAAGGCTCATAGAGACAGACAGTCCATAGTTTTGACATTTACTAGGAAGAAAATAAAAAATAAATTTTAGCGCTACCACCTCACAGCTGTCAGAATGGCCATTATTAAAAAGTCTACACACTAATGCTGGAGCAGTTGTGGAGAATAAGGAACCATATATAATTGATCAGTGACAATATACTGATGTGAACATTTTAGTGGCATGTACAAATACATATTAAGTAGTGTTATGATAACTATTAGTGTTGGCACGATTATTTTCTTCATGTCTTTTTCATATATTCCTTTTGAGATTCTGTTCCATTATATGTTATCACAAGATATTAATATAGTTTCCTACACTATACAATGGGCTTCCTTCATAGGTCAGTCAGTAAAGAATCTGCCTGCAATGCAGGAGACCTGGGTTTGATTCCTGGGTCGGGAAGATTCCCTAGAGAAGAAAATAACAACCCACTCCAGTATTCTTGCCTGGAGAATTCCATGAAAAGAGGAGACCGGCAGGCTACAGTCCATGGGGTCACAAGAGTCGGACATAACTTAGCAACTAAACCACCACCACAGTAGGTCCTGGTGGTTTCTTTCGTGTGTATTATGTATCTGTTAAGAATCCCAAACTCCCACAGAGGCCGCGGAGCCGGCGGGAGCCGGGCGCGCCGCCGAGCCGCGCGCCATGGGCAACATCCAGAAGAAGCTGACGCGCAGGAGCGAGGGCGGCAAGCGGCAGGAGAAGGGCACGCCGCGGCGGGGCCGGGCGCCGGGGGCCGGCGCGGACAAGCGGGACCGACCGCGGGCCCCGGCCCCGGCGGGCGGCGCCAACGGGCAGCCGGGAGGCGGGCTGGCCGCCGGGGAGCCCGCGGCCGGCGCGTCCCCGGGACCCGACGCGCCCCCGCCCGCGCCCGCCGCCCCGGTGGGCCCCGCCGCCCTGAAGAGCCAGGGCAACGAGCTCTTTCAGAATGGGCAGTTCTCCGAGGCGGCGCTCAAATACTCGGCGGCGATCGCGCAGCTGGAGCCCGCAGGAAGTGGAAGTGCAGCCGATCTAAGTATCTTCTATTCAAATAGAGCAGCATGTTACCTCAAAGACGGAAACTGCAGTGGCTGCATTCAGGATTGTAACAGGGCCCTGGAACTTCATCCATTCTCCATCAAGCCTCTTTTTCGACGTGCAATGGCCTATGAAGCTGTAGAGCAGTATCAGAAAGCTTACGTGGATTATAAAACAGTGTTGCAAATAGACTGTGGAATCCAGATAGCAAATGACAGTTAACAGGATAACAAAGATTTTGATCGCTCTGGATGGCCCAAACTGGCGGGAGAAGCTGCCACCCATTCCTGCTGTGCCCACCTCCGCACAAGTGCGGGCTTGGCGGCCTGCGGCAGAGACGCCCCCAGACCAAGTGGGAGATTCCTGCCACCATCCCCAGCCGGGCACACCAGGTGAAAAAGTATTTAAAACCCTTAAAGAAGAAGGAAATCAATGTGTAAAAGACAAAAACTACAAAGATGCTCTTAGTAAATACAGTGAATGCTTAAAGATTAACAACAAGGAATGTGCCATTTATACAAACAGAATTATCAGAAAAGTTTAAACGATCTCAATAAAGTTCTCCTACTAGACCCAAGTATTGTTGAGGCAAAAATGGAACTGGAAGAGGTAACCAGAATCCTTAATATTAAGGACAATACAGCATCATTCAACAAAGAAAAGGAGAGAAGGAAAATTGAGATTCAAGAGGTGAGTGAAGGCCATCAGGAAGAGTCTGAGAGGACCGTGAAGGAAGCCCCCACGGACGGCCTTGCTTCTGAGAAGGAGGACACCAGTAATGGGCCACAAGAACTCTATGAGAAACTGCTGATCTCCAGGCCTAACAGTGCCTACGAATTTGGTCAGGTCATAAACGCCATCAGTACGAGGAAAGATCAAGGAGCCTGTGCACACCTGCTAGCCATCACTGAACCCAAAGATTTGCCAGTGTTGTTGAGTAACAAACTTGAAGGGGACACGTTCCTCCTCCTCCTCCAGTCTCTGAAAAGTCATCTTATTGATAAAGATCCCTCCTTGGTGTATCAGCATCTTTTATATCTGAGCAAAGCAGAAAGGTTTAAGATGATGTTGACACTAATTAGCAAAGACCAAAAGGAGCAGATGAAGCGGCTCTTTGATGACCTCTCAGATGCACCAAACAAACACTTTACTTTAGAAGATGTGCAGGCCCTCAAAAGGCACTATGATGTTTAAATCAAGATAATGGTTAGATTTCTTCCATGTATGTATGTGTTCCGGTAATGCCAGTGAGATGGTATTGTAATAGAGTTGCATGGATAAAACCTGGCTTAGAAAAGATCCCTTGGTCTGGACTATAAAATATTTTACTTATTTTTATACACAGAACACGTATATTCTACAATCTCCTTTTTATTAGTTGTAAATATTTTCTTATGTACCAGAGCTAACATCTTTATATTTAATAATAAGTATATTTGGAACTTGTTAAGATGCATTTTAACTTATACTATACATTTTCTCTTAATGACTTGTTAAAATTTTGAGTTAAATTCTACTTCTTTGGGCTATGAAGCAGTCCTCTTAAGTTTGGTAGAAATGTCATTTCTTTATAGTTCATTTTTAAAAGTGAAAATCATTAACAGTGATTATTACATCACCTTTATTTCCTGCTAAGATATATATAAATCCCATTTTATATTACTTGTGGATGACAGGCCTCTAAGATGAAACACAACATTTAAGTCTATAATAGGAAATGATTATTAAATAAATTTTGGTTATTTAGAGCTATAAGAGGAACGTATTTTTTCTAATAGGGAAGTATTGCCTACTAATTAAGAACAGAAATTGCCAAAAATTCTATTACTAGATTTTTGAAGGCTGGTTTCCCTTATGTGTTGTTTATATAAGCAATAACAGAACAGCCACTGTATAAAAGC
The DNA here is from genome assembly GCF_023699985.2 of Odocoileus virginianus. Lineage (NCBI taxonomy): Eukaryota > Metazoa > Chordata > Mammalia > Artiodactyla > Cervidae > Odocoileus > Odocoileus virginianus. The sequence continues at coordinate 28,216,914 of NC_069703.1, forward strand.
AACCAAGCCTGCATTTCTATTTGAATTGTCACTTGCACATTTCCCCCAAACATTTTAAGTTACTTCTCCCTCTTTTGTTCCCTCCTCCTTTAAGCATGATCATATTTATTCCCTTAGTGCAAAAGGGAAAATGAAGAACTCTTTATATTGAGAGCTCACTTGTCACTTGGGTCAAAGTAAAGGTATTTCTTATAATAAAACATTCAGGTCTCTAAAAAAAAAGAATCCCAAACTCCTAATCAATCCCTTCTACCTTTTCCCTTTGGTAACCATACATTTGTTTCCTATTTTTGTGAGTCTACCTCTGTTTCATAAATAAGTTCATTAGTATCATTTTTCTTACATTCATTCCACATATAACTGATACCATATGATATATGTCATTTCTCTGACCTCACTTAGTATGATAATCTCTAGGTCCATCTATATGTGGCTGTAAAAGGCATTACTTCATTCTACTTTATGGCTCAGTAACAGTACACTGGTATGTGGTTGTCTGTGCATGGAAACACATAAATATATCGCATCCTCTTTATCCATTCATCCAACAATGGACAGTTATTAGGTTGGCTCCATGTCTTGGCTGTTATAAATTCTACTGCTATGAACGTAGGGGTGCACGTATCTTCTCAAATTAGATTTTTTGTCTTTTCCAGATATCTGACCAGACATGAGACTGCTAGATCATATGACTATACTTTTAGCTTTTTACAGAATCTCCGAGCTGTTCTCCATATTGGCTACACCAATTTATATTCCTACCAACAGTCCAGGATGGTTCCTTATTATCCACAACTGCTCCAGCATTTGTAGACTTTTTAATGATGGCCATTCTGATGGCTGTGAGGTGGTACTGTCTCTATGAGCCTTACATATCTAAGTACTTGATTAGTATATTTAAAAAGCTAGGTCGTAGTTCTAATAACTTGGGTTAGAAAAGTAAGGGCAATATATTTGTCAGATGAGTCAACAGAATCTTATTATATATAGTTATATGTTGACCTTATTTTAGGAGTCTGGCAGGGTGATGGTGGCAAACAAAGGATGAGATTTAATAGGAGATAACAGACTGGTTCCAAATAGGAAAAGGAGTACATCAAGGCTGTATATTGTCACCCTGCTTATTTAACTTATATGCAGAGTACATCATGAGAAACGCTGGGCTGGAAGAAGCACAAGCGGGAATCAAGATTGCCGGGAGAAATATCAATAACCTCAGGTATGTAGATGACACCACTCTTATGGCAGAAAGTGAAGAGGAACTAAAAAGCCTCTCGATGAAAGTGAAAGAGGAGAGTGAAAAAGTTGGCTTAAATCTCAACATTCAGAAAACTAAGATCATGGCATCTGGTCCCATCACTTCATGGGAAATAGATGGGGAAACAGTGGAATCAGTGTCAGACTTTATTTTTTTGGGCTCCAAAATCACTGCAGATGGTGACTTCAGCCATGAAATTAAAAGACGGTTACTCCTTGGAAGGAAAGTTATGACCAACCTAGATAGCATATTAAAAAGCGGAGACATTACTTTGCCGACAAAGGTCCGTCTAGTCAAGGCTATGGTTTTTCCAGTGGTCATGTATGGATGTGAGGGTTGGACTGTGAAGAAAGCTGAGCGCCAAAGAATTGATGCATTTGAACTGTGGTGTTGGGAAGACTCTTGAGAGTCCCTTGGACTGCAAGGAGATCCAACCAGTCCATCCTAAAGGGGATCAGTCCTGTGTGTTCATTGGAGGGACTGATGCTGAAGCTGAAACTCCAATACTTTGGCCACCTCATGCAAAGAGTTGACTCATTGGAAAAGACCCTGATGCTGGGAGGGATTGGGGGCAGGAGGAGAAGGGTACGATAAGAGGATGAGATGGTTGGATGGCATCACCGACTCGATGGACATGAGTTTGAGTAAACTCCGGGAGTTGGTGATGGACAGGGAGGCCTGGCGTGCTGTGATTCATGGGGGTTGCAAAGAGTCGGACACGACTGAGTGACTGAACTGAACTGAACTGATACTTATATATGTAGAAGGGCATATAATTCTCCAAGCAAACAGTACTATTTGCTTTTATGACATCAATTTTGAATGCTTGTGTGCCACTTAATGACAGTGTTTATGTCCTGTAAGCAAATTGTTCGGGAAATAGTTTAAGCTGAATTTCAACTTTCCGTGCTGATGGGAGAGCTAGAGCACCTTCCCTGAGTCTTAAGGGGATATTTTACTCTCCATTTCTGACAAAGTCTCTTACACTTTAGCAGGTTACTTTTAACAATGCTTCTTAGTGCTATAACTACAAAGATTACAAAAAAAATATAGAACGGATGCTAGATCTCCAATGAAAATATATCAGTGATCAATGGAATCTCTTCCAATTCATGTGTGTTAATAGGTCCACTACTGGGAATCAAAAAAAAAAAAAGATTAGCTAAGAGGTATCAATGTTACACCTTATTGTTCTGATATACAAACTACTGGGACAATTGCCAAAATGACAGTTGGGAACATTAGGGATAATACACCCATTTAGTGTGGATAGATCACAGAACAGCATATGCAAATTACAAGTATTATCTCAGTTTGATGTGAAGGGGGAGTGTTGAAGGAGTTAGCTAGCATATAATTTTCTGGGTCTCCTAGAGGGTCAGATGAGAATACTATTAGAATTATTAAGACTAATAATAAGAACAAAGCAACCAAGGAATCCTCAACTTTGTAGTTTGGATGAAATGAGATTTTGCTAGAACTGGATGAGATCCCTGTTGGATTACTAGACTCTGTTTCATGAAAGATTAGTAGTTAATCGACTGCTAAAACTGCAATTAAAAAAAAAAAAGGGAAGATAAAATGGAAGGCAAAGAATCCAATGAAGAACAGAATCCTCCTGTGATCCTTTTGAATAACTTAGTGCCAATGGGAAAAATGGCTAAAACAAAACTTGACAAACCTGTTTCTCCTCAAAGGGACATTTAGACTCATTGCAACAGGTAACACATAAACACTACAGCTATTAAAGAAACAGTAAGCTGGTTCTAATGTTCATAATTCTAATAGAGTGTAAAATCCACACACAGGCTTCTTGCTACATGAATAAAGAAACAAAGAACATGGAACCTCCATTTCCATGTAAGTAACAAATAATCCATAGATTGTTTACATATTGGTACACATGACTTGTCCTTCATGTACAATGTATTGCTAGAAATAAATCTGTTGTGATTTCATTTGCAAAAGTAAACAAATACAAGGCAAACAATGGGAATTTCATAATGATATTTGATAGGGACGGTAGATCAATAAATGCACTGTTAACAATTATGATTAACATCTTGAATTTTCAAATGTTCATCATTACTGTTCTTACAGTCAAAACACAATGATGATTTTTCCTTTCATTGCCATGTTTCAATTCCAAGTAAGAATATTGATGACATTCATTATATTGTTAGTTTTATAAGTTTTTTTCAAAATTTTTCATAAATTTGTAGTAGGTTTGGATTTATTAACATGGTAGAATTGTTTGTGTTATCCTAATGAATTTGGATGAGTGATCTTGGGGATTAATTTTTTTTTTTTAATATATAGGGTAACTGTTAGTAGTTTTTGGTAATGCAAAAGCCATGGCTACTAAGCATGATGCTGAGGTTTGAGTTAAAAATCGTCTTGGGTATATTCCCTTTCTGTAATGATGGAAATACAGATTAAAGTCACAATGCAATATCTGTTCACATTCACTAAACAATTAGAATCAAGATCAAATATTAACAGCAATGTAGAAAATCAGAAACCATACGCTTTGCTTGTGGATATGGAAAATAGCAGACTATATGCATAATAGTTTGGTATTTCCTCAGAAAGATAAAAATACAGTTACTGTTTATTTCACCAACTGTTTACTTCTCTGCTCTTGGATACACATGTCAATAACTGAAAACAGCTGTTCAAACAACTGGCACACAACTATTCCTAGCAACATTACTCATAATAGCCCAAAGGTAGATGAAAGGTTGTTGCTGAGCTGTGAACAATGCCGGGATTCTTGGCCTCCAGAGAGGAATTCAATCCTGGGCCAGTGACAAGGCTTGATCGCTCAGAGTTTTTGTGTAATACAGTTTTATTAAAGTACAAAAGAGATAGAGAAAGCTTCTGACACAGACATCAGAAAGGGACAGAAAGAGTGCCCCCTGCTAGTCTTTAGCCAGGTGATACACAGCTACTAGCTGGCTGCTGATTAGAGGAAGGCAATGTCTCAAAACTCAGAGACTGGCACCAGGCCCCTCACCCACATATAACACTGGCACAAGGTGAGTTGTCCTGGCCAAAAACGATCAACATGAATCCTGAAGAAAGACAGGATCCAAGCAAAAACATAGTCTCATTAACGTAGCTTAAGAGAACATTTGCATGCATAAAACACACTGGTTTGTCAAGTCAGTTCTGAGTCTTAGGCAGAACTGACTTGAAGACAGAGTCTAGGGTAAATACATAGTTCATTAACATAGCTTAAGAAAAACATTTCCATAAGAAAAATGCATTGGTTAGCTCAAGGTTTGAGAAAAGTTAAGTTCAGGCGGAACCAGGGCAACACAGAATTTTACAGAAACCTCTTTTTAAATTTGCATTTTACATTTACATTTAAAGTCGCTCAGTCGTGTCCGATTCTTTGTGACTCCATGGACTACAGTCCATGGAATTCTCCAAGCCAGAATACTGGAGTGGGTAGCGTTTCCCTTCTCCAGGGGATCTTCCCAACCCAGGAAATTGAACCGGGTCTCGCATTGCAGGTGGATTCTTTACTAACTGAGCTATCAGGGAAGCCAAAAATCTGACACTTGTAGTTTATTCACTCCATTTGGAGACCCCTAGGCCTTCCTATCTGTTACCCTCTCGTTCCCCCCTTTTCTTTTAGGAGAATTATGTTGCCTAAGGAAAGGGGCATCATCTCTAAATTGGTGAGGCAACATATTCTCCTAACCCTCATATTGAGGGTCTCTGATCCAGGGGCCCCAAGTAGTAGTTGGAGGAGTGGCAGGAGTTTGAGCAACCATTTGTAACTTAAAAGCCTTCATGCACCTAGAAACAAATCCAGCTACACAGTTACAGATGCAGGGAGCAAACAGCAAGAACAGAACAATCAGCAAAGTTAAAAGTCACATTATGTCCACAGTTAAGGTACAAAGTGTTGCACCAGTCCATATTAGGATTATTAGATGTCATCAGATTAAGAAGAGGCATCACATATGGTTGCTGTTGTTGAAGGTATTCAGAGACTTGGAGAAAGTCTTTTCCTTGAAGTGGAGATTGTCACCACGGGAAGCCTTCCACTGATGAAGAGGGGAGGGAGTGCTCCACAGACCCAGCAGTTAGACCAATTGTGGAATGTGGCCTAGGAGTGAGCCCAGGACAGGAAGGAATTGTCTTGAGGATCAAACAGCAGACTCAGGACTTTTGGAGTCAGCAGAAGCAGGCTCACATAGATTATCAGGCCCATCTGAAAAGTAAAGTCAGAGCATAGGAAGTAAAGACATAAAATGACATCACTTAGTTCTGTTCAGGGTGCCACTTCTTAACACGAGTGTGATGTACCCACAAATCAATTCCTGGCACTTTAACAGCTGTGGGAGAAGAAAGAATAACCTAGTAACGGCCTTCCCAGAGGGGCTCAAGGGATGGGCCCACAGACCCCAATGTTTTTATCGAGATCTTGGTTCCTGGCTCAAATAGAGGCTTGCTTGACTCAGAGGCTGGGTCAGAAGTCACCTCCTGGAGTTCCTTTAATGCCTGTTGAAAAGCTGAGAGCTGAATTAAATAATTAGTTAATTCTAAGGCTACAGGGTCTAAAACAATGTCTGTGAATAAGAAGGGACTTCCATAAATACATTCAAAGGGGGATAGTCCCTCCTTTTGGGGGGCAATTTGAGCCCTCATTAAAGCTATGGGTAGAACTTTTAAGCATTGCCCTGCGTCTCTTGAGTTAATTTGTGCAGAGGTCTCTTAATAATGTCATTAGCTTTTTCAACCTTTCCTGAGGATTGGGATCTCCAGGAACAGGGTAAGTGACATTCTATTCCTAGAGCTTCTGACAACCCGAGTTACAGAAGCTTTAAAGGCGGAGCCATTGTCACTCTGAAGGCTCCGTGGCAGCCCCAAACCTGGGGATAATTTCATGGATTAAAATCCTTATAACTTCCTTAGCCTGTTCACTACGACAGGGAAAAGCCTCAATCCATCCAGTAAAAGTATCCACCCAAACTTGTAACCAAGAATATCCATTTGCTTTTGGCATATGAGTAAAATCAATTTCCCAGTCCACTCCAGGGTATTTTCCACTTCATTGTAACCCAGATTTTGCTAGCTTTTCTGTCTTTGGGTAATTTTTCTGACAAACCTCCCATCTTTTGATAATGCTCTTTAAAGTTTTCATTATATTTTTACCTTCAAACAAACGAGAAGCCATCTGGTAAGTACTTTCAACACCTAAATGAAAACTCTGGTGTAAACCCTTAAGAATTTTCCATTGAACATTTTCAGGAATTATTAATCATCCATGCTTGGACTGTAACCATCCTTTATCAGTAATCTTTGCTCCTCTTTTCTCATATCTTTCTAATTCTTCTGCAGTATATTATGGTTTTTCCTGTTTCATAGGACCTGTCCAGATCAAAGGCGTCTGCAGTGAAGGGGTTTCGTAAAGTGCCGCTTTTCTGGCTTCACGGTCAGCCAGCTGATTACCCTTGGCTACTTTACTCCCATCCCTGCTGTGCCCTTTGCATAACAGCTACTTCTTCAGGACAATATATAGCAGTTAAAAGTCTCTCAATCTCTCTGAAATGCTTAATAGGTTCTCCTGTTGCCATTTTAAACTGTCTTTCTTTCCATATTGCACCATGAGCATGTAAAGTCAAATAAGCATACTTAGAATCAGTGTAGATATTTATTTGGTGCCCTTTGCTTAACTCTAGAGCTCCAGTCAGAGACACAAGCTCTGCTAGCTGAGCACTTGTTCCCTGGGGGAGAGATTTTGCTTCTAAAACCTGTTTAGCTGTCACCATGGCACAACCTGCTTCCCATCCCAAACAAAAAAACTGCCATCTGTAAATATTTTCATGTCAGGTTGTCAAATGGAGTCTTCCCAAGCTGCATGGTTTAAAGTTAGAAATTCCCAATAGTGATCAGGTGTCTCATTTTCCTTCTCAGGAAGGAAAGTGGCAGGATTTAAGTTCCCACAAACTTTAAGCTTAGCTATTGGTCCTTCTAACAACAGTGACTGATATTTAAGAAGCCAACTGTCTGTCATCCAAGTATTAACTTCATGGTGTAAGATTCCACTCTATAGGCTGCTGGTGAGGCCCTCAGGGTTGTGCCAAAACGCCCAAGGCCATACCTTTTCTTTCAGTGTCAAATTAAAAGTCTGACCCTGTGGGCGAGCTTAAAGCAGGAGCTTGCAGGAGAGCAGTGTGAAGAGCCTTAAAAGCCTTGTGAGTACCTGGAGACCACACCAGTTTGTTGGTTTGGGCTTGCTGAGTTTCAGTTATAAGTTTATATAAAGGCTGGGTAAATTCCCCATAACCCAGAATCCAAATGCAGCAGTAGCCTGTGATGCCCCAAAATCCTCTCAATTGTCTTAAAGTCATAGGTAGGGGATGATTTAGTATAGGTTTAATTCTAGAAAGCATATTGAAAAATATTTGGCTCGTTTAGGGATTTCAGACAATAGAGCATAAGGATTAGGCACCATGGGGTGTAAAGGAACTGCAGCCTCATTTATTATTTGTAAATCTTGAACTAGTCTCCACTTATCATTTGACTTCTTTATACCCAAAATAGGAGTGTTGCATGAACTGTTACAGGGAATTAATAGTCCCTGCTCCTTTGAATTCTTGATGATGGGTTTTAACCTTCCTTAACCTCAGGTTTCAGGGGATACTGCTTTTGATGTGGAAATAAGTGCAGGTCTTTGAACTTGACAACTACAGGAATAGCATTCTGTGCTCCACCCACAGATTTTCCATCAGCCCACATTCTAGGATTTACATTTTGTTCAATTAATGGGAGAGAAAGGGAGGGCTCCATATTTATGAAAACAGAGGCATGGACCTTGCTCAGTATATCCCTCCCCTAAAGGGGTTGAGGGAGACTCTGGCACGATCAGAAACATGTGTGAAAATAGCACAGAGTCCCAGTTGCAGCTTAGAGGACGAGTGAAATAATAACGTTTGGCTCGTCCTGACAGTCCCACTATGGAAGCAGATCAGAAAGAAAGTGGACCAGGGGCTTCAATAAGCACAGAGTAAGTTGCCCCAGTGTGTAAAAGGAAATTGACAGATTGGCCCCCACAGTTATTAGTAACTGGGGTTCCTCGCGTGTGATCAGGATGGGAGCTTGTGTGGGGACCCCTGGGCACCTTCAGTCCTGGTTTTCTTGAAACCTAGGTCCCTCAAACCTATGCCTCTGGGGGCAGTCTCTTCTCCAGTGTGGTCCCTTGCAGACAGAACATGGAGCTGGGGGCGGCTTAAGACACCTGAGGGCAATCCTGCTTGAGGTGCTCCTCCTTTCCACAGTAATAGCAAGCCCATCCCTTTTCACCTGGGTCCCTCTGGGTATTTTTCTCAGGCTGTTTAAGAACGGTTCTGACAGACATAACAAGGGCTTCCGCCTGTTCCCTTGTCTTTCTCTGCCTTTCTTTCTTTTCCTCATAGTCCCTGTTCGAACCAGGTGCAACAGATTATCTAAAGACTGCTTTGATCCTGTTTTAATAGCTTATGGCAGATACCTGGAGCCAACTGAGTGAGAAATCTATCCTTTAATCTATCTATCTCTCTCCCCTCTTCACTTTCAGGATCAATCTCAGTGAATCTGTGATGGGCTTCCTTCAGTCTATCTAGGAATTTACCAGGAGCTTCCTTCTCTTCCTGTTCTGTTTGCCAATTTGGCAGTTTAAAGTCTTAGCACGCGTTTGCCTGAGTCCTTCGAGAACACATCGGACAAAATGACTCTGATCCCATCTTCCTTCAGCCGTGTTATAGTCCCAGTCTGGTTCTATAGTTGGGACCACCTGATTCCCAGTAAGGAGGGCAGCTATCTCGTCCTCCCTCTTCCCTACTGATTCATTACCAAGCTGTTATCTCCAAAGCAACAGTTTTCCCCAAAACTCAAGTTTTTGAGTGGGGAGTTAGTGTTTGTCCCAGAACATACATCAGTTCAGTTCAGTCACTCAGTCATGTTCAACTCTTTGTGACCTCATGGACCACAGCACATCAGGCCTCCCTGTCCATCACCAACTTCCAAACTTTACTCAAACTCATGCCCATCGAGTCGGTGATGCCATCTAACCATCTCATCCTCTGCCATCCCCTTCTCCTCTCACCTTCAATCTTTCCCAGCATCAGGGGCTTTTCAAATGAGTCAGTTCTTCGCATCAGGTGGCCAAGAGTTTCAGCTTCGACATCAGTCCTTCCAATGAATATTCAGGACTAATTTTCTTTAGGATGGACTGGTTGGATCTTCTTGCAGTCCAAGGGACTCTCAAGAGTCTTCTCAAATACCACAGTTCAAAAGCATCAATTCTTCAGCGCTCAGCTTTTTTTATAGTCCAACTCTCACATCCATACATGACTACTGGAAAAACCATAGCCTTGACTAGTCGGACCTTTCTTGCCAAAGTAATGTCTCGGCTTTTTAGTATGCTGTCTAGGTGGGTCATAACTTTTCTCCCAAGGAGTGTCTTTTAATTTCATGAGAATTAAAAGCATGAGAATTATTTGGAGCTAATTAATTTTCTTAGAGGACACATGATCATCTCTGAAACCCAGGTCAACATGGCTCTTCTGTGGGTCACACTGACAAGAGAAATCTCATTTCAAAGGAAGTTTCTCTCTATACCAGATAGAAGGAAGACAGTCTTGAGAAACTCTTTATCAATAGGAAAGGCTAAGATGTAAATCTGCACAACAACCATACCCTTCTTTCCTTTTATTTGTTTGTTTATTTGGCTGCGCCGAGCTGACCTTCATTTAGTCAAGCCAGATATTTAGCTGCAACATGCAAACTCTTAGCTGTGGCATGGGGGATCTAGTTCCTTGACCAAGGATTGAACCTGGGCACACTTCTTTACGAGGGCAATGCCTTAGACACTGAATGGTTTCTCCAAAGAACACACAAGGTACACATGTTACTAAACTGGTTTGTACAAGTCAATTAGTTCATACTACAACACTGTATGTTTACAATGATTTAAATGGCAAATGGCATGTTATTTATTTTTAATTACAATGGGAAAAAAGAATGTAGTATTGATACATGTTACAACATGAATAAACATTACAAACATTTTTAGTGAAAAAAATTCCATACAGAAAAGGCCACTCTGATCGCATATTCACCTTGTCTGCTTTAAGTCCACCAAGGTTGTCCAAATGACCAAAAATCTCAGTAACACTCCAAACAAAAACTAGATGAGGACGGGAAAAAAGATATATTCATACAACTGGGACACTGCTGAAAGTGGAAGTAGGCCTGTGAATTACATTATAATGTGGAAACCATATGATTTCCTGATTTCGGTGGTTATGTGCTGGTTCCGCAGAAGAAAGCGTTCATTTTGGATAAAACACATGGAGTATTTTAGGTGATGTGGTAAATGGGAGTACTTTTTACCATTATTAGGAGCTTTCTCTACATTCTAGATTACTGGAAAGTAAATTATTTTTCAAAACAACCACGTCAATACACAAAAGAAAATCAGGTAAGACAGGCATGAAACTTTCTTATAGAGGCCAAGACTTACCGGATCAAGTTCAAGGGAAGCTGTGATACTCACTGTCCTTGCAGGAGTATGGCATGAAGAAGCACCGTGGAAAGAGTCCATTAGTAGCCACTATGTCTTAGGTCCTCTGGATGACCTACTGCAGGAGAAACAGATTTTACAAATAAAATTTTCTACATAACTTCATAAAAAGGTGTTAGAATACATTCAGTAAAGTTGAATAACTTGAAATTAATATACAAAAATCAGTTGTGTTTCTATACACTACTGACAATCAGAAAAAAATTAAGAAAATCCCACTTATAATTGCATCAAAAAGAATAAAACATCTAGCAACAAATTTAACCAAGGACATAAAAGACCACTAGTCTATTTCCATATGATAGAAACTAGATAACTAGAAAGCACTGATAAACCAAAGAAAACACAAATATATTTATTCCACACTCAAGCACTGGAACAATGAGTAATTAGAATGCCCATTCCAACCAAAGCCATCAGCAAATGCACTGCAATCACAAAAAAATATCCAATGGCATTTTTCATAGAAATAGAAATATTCCTAATATTAGTCTGTAACAACTAAGGACCTTGAAAAGCCAAAAAGACTGAGAAAAAGAACACACCTGGTAGCATCTTCCTCTCCGACTTCAAACTACATCACGGAGCGGTAGTAACCACAACAGTGAGGATCTCGCACGAACACAGACACATGGACTCGAGGAAAGAACAGAGAGCCCAGGAACGAACCCGCATGTACATGGTCAGTTCATGAAAATCAAACCAGGAACATGCCAAGAGGAAAGGACAGTCTTCTCAAGAAACAGTGACAGGAAAACTGGCCACCTACACTAAAGAACATCACTGGTCATCCTCTAGATCATCTAACAGAAATTTAACTAAAAACCCACCATTTGGCACATGGACCGCTTTCCCCCCTGAGTCCGCTGAGATGGACCTCCGGTCAGCGTTCACCTGGACACAGGAAACGTCTACTTCGTCCTCATTTTTCCCTCCTGCAGCGCCTCCCTGCTGGGGCACTGAGGCAAGCCCGCTCCTCTCAGCCTGGACGCAGCCCCGTTATCCAGAAGCCCGAGCCCTGGCGGCCCTGAGCCAGCTGGTCACCCAGCCCAGTCTGAAGGCAAAGCGTCCTGCGCCCGCGGGTCAGAGGGGGCTTTGGCGCCCCCTGCGGGCCGCCGGAGAAGAGCGGGCAGCCCCGCGCTCACACAGCCCAGAGGGCTCCCCCAGAAGCAGCTCTGCGGGAGCGCCCAGACTGGAAGCCCAAACCCAAATGGAGCAGAAGAGCTCCACGACCCTCCTCAAAACACGGTGAGGAACAGTCAGAGCCTGCATGGAATGCGGCCACAAAAAGGATCACATTTGAGGCACTTCTGATGAAGTGGATGAACCTAGAGCAAAACGAATATCATACATTAGCATATATATGGAATCTAGAAGGCTGGTACTGACGAATCTGTTTGCAGATTAGCAATGGAGACGCAGACAGAGGCGACAGACTTACGGACAAGGCTGGGGCACAAGAGGGAGTGGGGGAGGGGGGTGAATGGAGAGCAACATGTGCACCAACATGGGTGAGAAAGACAGCCAACAGGAACCTGCTGTGCCACTCAGGGCGGACACTGGGGCTCTGTGATGACCCAGAGGCGGGACTGGGCGGGAGGGGGGAGGGAGAATCAAGAGGGAGAGGACATATGTGCACCTACGGTTAAGTCATGTGGATGTATGCCAGAAATCAAACCAATACTGTAAAGCAATCATCAGTCAATTAAAAATAAATAAATTTTCTGTATGGCTCAGGAAACTCAAACAGGGGCTCTGTATCAACCCAGAGGGGTGGAATGGGGAGGGAGATGCAAGAGAGGTTCAAAAAGGAGGGGATATATGTGTACCTCTGGCTGATTCATATTGAGGTTTGACAGAAAACAGCAAAATTCTGTAAAGCAATTATCCTTCAACTAAAACAAATAAATTTTTAAAAAATAAAAAAGTAAATGTTTAAAAAAAATATGGAATGAAATGAACATAAACACAAACTCTGCAACTGACATCATAATTAAAAAACTATAAAAATTTTAGAAAACAACAAAAGATCTACATGACCTGTGGTTTGGTGATGAGTTCCAACACACAACCAAAAAAGCCAACTTACCAAATTTTTAATATAAATTAATTAAAACATGACTTTTAAAAATGTATACCTTTACTTGGTGAAGGACCTTATTCAAGAAAACCAAAAGACAAACTGTTAAGGGAACCACTGACCACCCACCATTGCCAGGCTCCAGAGAAACCACTGGCAGGAGTCATCCTGCAGCAGGAGGTCCTGGTGAGGAACCAGGAACTCACAAGCTGCCACCAACCAGGATTCTGGAGCGGTCAGAAGGAGATGCGAGACTCCAGTCCAGAGGTCCTACCAACTTTCCAGGATCCTCCTCACTGGAATCCATCTCGGCTGAGTGATGCGTGTGCCCCCAGGAAGGATCCCAATTCAGAATGACTGGCAAGAGACAAACCAGAAACTAACCCAATGACCATAAAACCTGAGACTGTGAGGCACGTGGCAGAGCAGTTCTCTCCGTTCCCCTCACCCCCTGCCCTCCGCCCCGGCAGCCCTTCCCAATAAAGCCTCTCGCTTGGACAGCACTCCTCTCCTCGAACAACTCATTTCCAAGTGTCAGACAAGAACCCGCTCAAGCCCTGGAAGGGATCCCCCTTCCTCCATCAAAACCAATATCCAGAAGAAATATCTTCAAAATGCTATCTTGTAGAGAAGGAAATGGCACCCCCTCCAGTATTCTGGCCTCAGAAATCCCAGGGACGGAGGAGCTTGGTGGGCTACAGTGCAACAGCAGGGCATTTCTGAGGGGAGGAAACAGTCCCAGGGAAGTTGAGGTGCTCGCCAAAGGCCCCAGAACTTTCGATGGCACAGCCAGAACTGCAGCTGAGGATTCCCAGCTGCCAGGCCTCTTGATCCTGGCCTCTTTCACCAGATACATGTGTGGAAAACTAGAATTGAAAATATGCCCTGGTGGCTCCGTGGTAAAGAATCCGCCCCAGTGCTGGAGATGCAGGTGTGATCCCTGGGATGGGAAGATCCCACATGCTATGGAGCCCGTGTGCCACAACTGCGGAGCCTGTGCTCTAGAGCCTGGAAGCCACAGCGCCGAGCTGACATACTGCAGCTACTGAAGCCCGGGAGCCTGTGCCCCACAACAAGAGGAGCCGCTGCAGTGAGACGCCCGCACACCACTGGTTACGGCCCATGCTCACCCAAACTAGGGAAATGCCCACACACGAAGACCCAACACAGCCAAAAATAAATACAATCGTTTTCCTAAAAAATGCATATCTGACAAAGAATCTGTACTCAAACTGTCCAAGAACTCTAGAGCAAACAAACCCAGTAATAATTGGTAAAGATTGAAACAGATACCTGGCCACAGAAGGTATACTGATAGTAAACAATCATACAAAAACATACTCAAGATGCTGGGGGAATACATGCAGAGCGTGCAAAGGTGCCTAAATGGAGAGCAGGGAGACCCAGTTAAGAGAAGGGACTCAGGATCAGGAAAGGAAGTGAGGGAAGGAGGCTCCTCGTCATATTCAGAAAAGCCCAGCCAGAGAGTTCTGCAGGCGGAAGAGGAGGAAGCAGGCTGGAGCTGTGTAGAGGATGAAAGGGGGAACTAAAGCAGGGGCCCCCAACCTCCAGGATCTAATGCCTGCTGATCTGCAGTGGAATTGGTGTAATAATAATAGAAATAAAGTGCACAAGAAATATAATTCACTTGAATCATCCCAAAGCCTTCCTCCACCCCTGTCCGTCAAAAAATTGTCTTCCACAAAAACGCCTGAAGTCAAGGAAGGAACTTCAAGTGTGCTCAGCTGCCCCAGGTTGCTGGCTTAGGGAGATGACGAAGCAGGGGTGTCCCAACAGGGAGGACCCCCCTTGCGAGAGGCCCTCAACAGACCTCCGACAGCCTTGGCTATGATGGGAGAGGCTGGTTCCATTTTTTAAATGTCCGTGTGGAATCAAAAAAGAAATCAAAATATGCATAGAAATGAATGAAAATGAAAACACATCAACCCAAAACCTATGGGACACTGTAAAAGCAGTGCTAAGGGGAAGATTCATAGCATTACAGGCCTACCTCAATAAACAAGAAAAAAGTCAAATAAATAACCTAACTCTACACCTAAAGCAACTAGAGGAGGAAGAAATGAAGAACCCCAGGGTTAGTAGAAGGAAAGAAATCTTAAAAATTAGGGCAGAAATAAATGCAAAAGAAACTAAAGAGATCATAGCAAAAATTAACAAAGCTAAAAGCTGGTTTTTTGAAAAAATAAACAAAATTGACAAACCATTAGCAAGACTCATTAAGAAACAAAGGGAGAAGAACCAAATTAACAAAATTAGAAACGAAAATGGAGAGATCATAAATGTCCGTGTGGGTTAAACTTAAAACCTAGCAATTCTACTACAGTCCTCATATAAGTTTTCTTTAATGATCTGTGAAGTACCAACTGTGAAGACCACTGTTCTAATAGACCTCATAGTGTTGCTGACCCTTCCATGGATATAATTATGTGAAACTGAACTTATTCAATAAAAACTATGAGGCATCTGCCCTGTGCCCAGCACTCTCCCAAGGTTGGGGATGCAGTGAAAATACTCCGTAAGATGCACAGCTGGTAGGCACATTCTTTAAAAAAGCCGTTTACCTTTTCACCCATAGTTTATCCTCAATGTCAACACTTGCTGATTAAAGACCATGCTGTGTAGAAAGTTCATCAAAAACCCAGGAGCCAGGGTTCCTGGAAGGATATCCCATTCTCCCTTGGACAGTCCTCCACCCTCTCTGGGTCTGCTTCCTCTTCTGTAAAAACATGAACATCTGACTATAATTCATTCCTGGAAACCAAGCCTATTGAGGGAGAGGGGAAATATCACCCAGGCCTACTCTAAGGCCTGCAGTGATGGGCCAGATTTAAAGATGTCCTCACTGGTTTTCAGTTAGACAGACAGATACAATGCCGGAAGGAGCCCCTGGCCCTGTGGGATTGGCCTGGGAAACTTGCCTAGGAAATTCTTACTCATCAGGAGATAGCTCTGAGCTGAATTTCCACACACAAGGGCACCCATGCAAAGGACAAGCCTACAGAGCTCTGTGCCCACCAGCCACAGGAAGAGACTGCCTGTAGGCTCCCAACAGCGCGGCATTTACAAGTGGCCTCTCGGGGCCTTTGCCAAACTGCTGGAGCACCACTGGGTTTTCTGTTTCCTTCCCTTTTCTCACTCTTTTCTCAAAAAACGCACATTTCTTCATAGAATGCCACAGTGGAAGGAAAATAGACCTTCAATTTTTAGCCTTCAATTTACAAAAAGTTAGAGGTTCCAGGGGTTTTGTTTTTAAACTAAAGAACAACATAATTTAAAACTTTTAAACATTTAAAATGAATTTTTATCCAGTTCCAAGATACCAAACTCACTGCACACGGTCTCCATAGAAAGGCCCCCTCAGCAGGACAGCCATAACTCCACAATGAAAGGACAGCAAGGTGCCCTCCCCCTTCTGTTCCACTGGGTGGCCACCAGGTTTTTTAATCCATGCCCCTCTAAGGTGTAATTCTGAAACCCTTCCCTTTCCCTGGGCTTCCCTGATAGCTCAGCTGGTAAAGAATCTGCCTGCAATGCGGGAAAGCTGGGTTCAATCCCTGGGTTGGGAAGACTCCCCTGGAGAAGGGGTAGGCTACCCACTCCAGTATTCTGGCCTGGAGAATTCCATGGACTGTAAGTCCACAGGGTCCCTAAGAGTCAGACATGACTGAGCAACTTCCACTTTCACTTTTCCCTTTCCCATCCCAGCAAGAGGCCAAGGGCTGGAAAGACTGCAAAAGAGAAGGAAGCAGGGCTGAGCCAGCCGTCCAGAGTGGGGCTTCCCAGGGTCCCAACAGGTGAGATCTCCATGAAGGATAAATACCTTGGACTCTCCATTAGGCCAAAGGCGACACTCTCACAGCAACGGCCCCTCTCAGGTTCTGCTTACAGAGACCTCACTGGGGGCACTAGGCTGCTTGGGAAAACCATGACTGAGCTTTATACCAGGGGGTAGGCTTGGGAATGCCCTCAAAACCTTATCCCAAGGGTGAGCCCTTCCCAAGACCGCCAGGTTAGGGGGTGCCAAGGCTGTGCCAACAGGTAGAGTGTAATATGTGTTTCCCTCCACGCACCACCACTGAGCTCCAGTCCCCTTACCTGTGGTTCAAACGGATTCTAACAGGAGCAGGAACCCACAAAAGGGGCACTCGCATCCACCGAACTCTGGCTCCCAAGACCCCTGCCAGCTCGCCTGGGACACACGGCAGGAGCTGGGAGGAGGCGCA
The DNA here is from genome assembly GCF_023699985.2 of Odocoileus virginianus. Taxonomy (NCBI): domain Eukaryota; kingdom Metazoa; phylum Chordata; class Mammalia; order Artiodactyla; family Cervidae; genus Odocoileus; species Odocoileus virginianus. Next base: position 28,234,076 of record NC_069703.1, read on the forward strand.
CAGGTGCACCAGGCGTCCTCGGCCCCAGACCCACGCAAGGGGCGCTCCTTGGAAAGGCGCGGGCCTCACTACAGGGCCCGGGGGGATCCGCAGCCAGGGCTGAGCAAACCCCGCTGCACCTGGACCGCGTCCACGTGTAGCTGGAGAGTCCATGCACTCGCTGGCCGGGCGTCTGTCCCTTTCCCGCCAGCACCAGGGAGGAAGCGTGCCCATGCCCCACGGCAAGCAATGTGCGGTGCACGAATTCCCTCCGCACGCACACAATGCCAGGCTGGACTCATCAAGGCCAATGCTGTCAGGAGAACCGCGTGGTGGGGCTGGCTTGGGCCAGCGGGGCTACAGGCCCTTGCAGACAACCCAAGGTTTTAAATGGAAAAAGAACTTGAATAGACCCTTCTACAACTTTTCCTCACCTTTTCCTTCAGCACCTCCAGCTCCCAGCAGGTCCTGAGGAGATGGGGCTCCTGTCAGTGTGAAAGGATGACACAGGGTCCCAAAGGTGAAGCCCCAGTGCGTCCTGAGGAGACCCGGCTTCCATCACCATCATCTCCCCCTCTGGTTGTCTGGAAGCCCAGGTCAGGTGGTCTGGTGTTTCCATCTCTTGAAGAATTTTCCACAGTTTATTCTGATCCACACAGTCAAAGGCTTTGGCATAGTCAGTAAAGCAGAACTAGATGTTTTTCTGGAACTCTTTTGCTTTTTCAATGATCCAGTGGATGTTGGCCATTTGATCTCTGGTTCCTCTGCCTTTTCTAAATCCAGCTTGAACATCTGGAACTACACAGTTCACATACTGTTGAAGCCTGGCTTGGAGAATTTTGAGCCATTACTTTGCTAGCGTGTAAGATGAGTACAATTGTGCAGTAGTTTTTGAACATTCTTTGGCACTGCCTTTATTTGGGATTGGAATGAAAACTGACCTTTTCCAGTCCTGTAGTCACTGCTGAGTTTTCCAAATTTGCTCGCATATTGAGTGCAGCACTTTAATAGCATTATCTTTTAGGATTTGAAATAGCTCAGCTGGAATTCCATCACCTCCACTGGCTCTGTTTATAGTGATGCTCCCTAAGGCCCACTTGACTTCGAATTCCACAATGTCTGGTTCTAGGTGAGTAATCACACCATCATGGTTATCTGGGTCCTGAAGATCTTTCTGTATAGTTCTTCTGTGTATTCTCGCCACCTCTTCTTAACATCTTCCACTTCTGTTAGGTCCACACCATTCACACCACACCTGTGAGCTCTGTTAAGCTCCATACATATGCCAGCACCCACTGCTGGAGGGTGAGGAATAACAGGAACCCCCCCTCACTGCTGGGATGCATGCACAGTCACTTTGTAAGACAGCTGGGCAGTTTTTTCCAAAACTAAAAAAGTTTCACCTTGGTATCCAACAATCATGCTTTCAGTATTTGGTCAACTGTTTTGAAAATCCATCTCCAAATTCAAACAAGGATGCAATTATGCACAGCAGCACTATTCATAATAACTAAGAACTTGAAGAAATCGGATATCCTTCAACAGAAGCATGCAGACAAAGTGGAGTACATCCATGTCAAGGCGACTAGAATATGCCACCCCAAAATATGACTCTCTAGTGTAAGGATTATTTCAGTGTAAAAAAAGAGAGAAAACTGAGTAGTGATTACCCTTTTGTGAAGGACATTTACAATAGAGAAAGCTCCGTATTTAAGGGCTGTCCCTCTGTGCACCAGAAATAGACAGATGATTAAATCTCAAGTAGCTCTTACCAACAGCAAAGTCCAGGCTTAAATCTGCAAACAATCATTTGCTTCTTTACTGTGTTTTTCATGATAACCTGTCATAATGGCTTCCCTCTCCCCCAAGGTCTTCCTTTTGTTTGCATCTGAAGATGGCATTTAAGGTGATGAAAGTGAAAGTCGCTCAGTCTTGTCCAACTCTTTGCAACCCCATGGACTATACAGTCCATGGAATTCTCCAGGCCAGAATACCGGAGTGGGTAGCCGTTCCCTTCTCCAGGGGATCTTGCCAACCCAGGGATCACATCCTGGTCTCCCGCATTGCGGGCAGATGTAAGGTGATGGCTTTGGGCATTTCAGGGAGTGACTCAGTTTTCCAGGGTCAGTTCAGTTCAGTTCAGTCACTCAGTCATGTCTGACTCTTTGCGACCCCATGAATCAAAGCACGCCAGGCCTCCCTGTCCATCACCAACTCCCAGAGTTTGCTCAGACTCATGCCCATCGAGTCGGTGATGCCATCCAACCATCTCATCCTCTTATCGTACCGTTCTCCTCCTGCCCCCAATCCCTCCCAGAATCAGGGTCTTTTACAACGAGTCAACTCTTTGCATGAGGTGGCCTAAGTATTCAAGTTTCAGCTTCAGCATCAGTCCTTCCAATGAACACCCAGGACTGATCTTCTTTAGGATGGACTGGTTGGATCTCCTTGTAGTCCAAGGGACTCTCAAGAGTCTTCTCCAACACAACAGTTCAAAAGCATCAATTTTTCAGCACTCAGCTTTCTTCACAGTCCAACTCTCACATCCATACATGACCACTGGAAAAACCATAGCCTTGACCAGACGGACCTTTGTTGGCAAAGTAATGTCTCTGCTTTTCAATATGCTGTCTAGGTTGGTCATAACTTTCCTTCCAGGGAGTAAGTGTCTTTTAATTTCATGGCTGCAATCACTATCTGCAGTGATTTTGGAGCCCAAAAAAATAAAGTCTGACACTGCTTCCACTGTCTCCCCATCTATTTCCCATGAGGTGATTGATGGGACCAGATGCCATGATCTTAGTTTTCTGAATGTTAAGCTTTAAGCCAATTTTTTCACTCTCCTCTTTTACTTTCATCAATAAATAGGAGGTAGACATGTTATTAAACTTCTGGGTTTTTTCCTGGTAATATATTTTTTCTTTGTTGTGCCTTTTTTTTTTTTTTTTTTTAAACGGGGAAGTCTCAACTAAGAACCTAGAATAGTACAGGAAAAATTTTTTTCCTCCCTTACACATGCAATGAAATACTGCTTAGCAAAAGAAAGGAATGAGCCATCACCCCAAAGAAGGACAAGGATAAACATTATCTATTATGTATATTGTTAAGTGAAAGAATCCAGTCTCAAGAAGCTGGACACAATATGATCACCTGTGCAGAAGCTTCGGAGCCAGTGTCCACTGGGAGATCTTGCCCTGCACATGGGTTTCAACTCCACAGCTCAGATCAACTTCCAAAGACTGTTTGCTTTTTAGACACAAAGCAAAGTCCTAATATCCAGTATGTCCACTGCCCATGAAAAGGCACATTTGATCTGGCTACAGTGGCATATTGGGCACCTACCAACCTGGGGCGTTCATCTTTCGCTGTCGTATGTTTTTGCCTTTTCGTACTGTTCATGGGGTTCTCAAGGCAAGAATACTGAAGTGGTTTGCCATTCCCTTCTCCAATAGACCACGTTTTGTCAGAACTCTCCACCATGGCATGTCCCCACATGGCATGGCTTATAGTTTCATTGAGGAGTTAGACACTGTGATCCAAGTGATCAGTTTGGTTAGTTTTCTGTAATTGTGGTTTCCATTCTGTCTGCCCTCTGATGGAGAAGGATAAGAGGCTTACGGAAGCTTCCTGATGGGAGGGACTGGCTATGGGGGAATCTAGGTCTTGCTCTGATGGGTGGGGCCATGCTCAGTAAATCTTTAATCCAATTTTCTGTTGATGTTAGTGGGGCTGTGTTCCCTCCCTGTAGTTTAGCCTGAGGCCAAACTATGGTAGGGGTAATGGGGGTAATGGCAGTAATGGCAACCTCCTTCAAAAGGACATATGCCAGGACTGTTGTATTCAGTGCCTCTGAACCCATGGCAGGCCACTGTCGACACACGCCCCTGCCGGAGACTCCTAGACACTCACAGGCAAGTCTGGTTCAGTCTCTTGTGGGGTCACTGCTCCTTTCTCCTGGGTCCTGGTGTGCACAAGGTTTTGTTTGTACCCTCGAAGGGTCTGTTTCCCCAGTCCTGTGGAAGTTCTGAATCAAATCCCACTGGCCTCCAAAGTCAAATTCCCTGGGGGTTCTCAGTCCGTTTGCCAGATCCCTAGGTTGGGAAATCTGTTGTGGGTCCGCAAACTTTCTTAGCAGTGTGAGAACTTCTTTGGTGTAATTGTTCTGCAGTCTGTGGGTTGTCTGTTCGGTGGCTCTATGGTGGGTAACTCTGAGTGACCCAGGTCTGCTGCAGCCAAAGCCCCTGTCCCTGAAGCAGGCCACTGCTGACAGATTAATATATATATATATATTTTTAATCTATTTTAAAATAGACTGAAAACCTCTTAATATTCACAAGGCCTGCAGGCCTCTAAATGACACTTGCCCTGAGGAAATGCCCAGGGGTAACTCATTGGAAAGTAACAGTTGCTCAGACTAAAAGTGACCCCTCACAAAGCTGCTGCTGGCCATCATCATCATTATACAAAGCCCAGGCCAGCAACGTCAACCTAGAAGAGGAAAGGGGGGAATACAGCACTCACCAACCTGCCCTGTCTTCTGAAAATGGACACAGGGACTTCTCTGGTGGTCCAGCAGCTAAGACTGCACTCCCAGTGCACGGCATCCAGGTCTGACCCTTGGTCAGGGGACTAGATTGCACAGGCCACAACTAAGAATTTGCATGCCACAACTAAACATTCTGTGTGCCGCAACTAAGACTCGATGGAGCCAAATAAAAATTTTAAAAACAAATTTAAAATAATAAAAATAAAAATGGATATAAAATCTCATCAGTAAGCCAGGCACCCATGACAGATAAAGCTTCAACCTGAAAAAATCTCAGAAAAAGCCCCTGCAAATTGCAATGCTTCTTCCACTCAGTAGTAACCAGAAGGCAAGGCAGACGCATGTCACACTTGACAGCAAAAGCCACCTTCTTGCTACAAAGAACGCGATAATTTTGGAAGAGCAAACCAGCTTTCATTGAGAAAGAAGATAAAACATGACAATTCCAGAGGAAGAATTAGTCGCTCCCATAGTACTAGTTAAGATCAAGAATACGAAATAAAGAAGTAAGTTGAAAACTATTAATAATTATTAGGAGGTAGATGTATGTGTCTGAACTTCAATGTAGCACACGGTTTTCATGTGACTTTTTCTGCGTTTGTTTCTTCATTAGGGTTAGTGACTTTGAAGGTCCCGTCTACTGTTCAGATTTAATAAATGTTGAGTAAATGATTTCATTAATAAGACTGCAGATTACAAAGGCATGCAGTTGAAGTATAACAGATGCCATGTGAATGAAAATAAAAATGACATATTTACCTAGCACTGAGCAGTTTTGTTTTTTTTTTTTTTCATCTAAAACTTTCCTTATAGTGGAAATCTTAAGATTTCCAACAGGAACATAAACTATATAGGACATGAACATCAACTATGAACTGCATACTGGGACTTCCCTGATAGCTCAGTTGGTAAAGAATCCACCTGCCAATGCAGGAGACCTGGGTTTGATCCCTGAGTCAGGAAGATCCCCTGGAGAAGGAAAATAGCAATCCACTCCAGTATTCTTACCTGGGAAATTCCATGGACAGAGAAGCCTGGTGGGCTACAGTCCATGGGGTCATAAAAGAGTCAGACACAAATTAGCGACTAAACAACAACATAGCATACCAGGTACCCCGGCTTACTCTCACCACAAACAGCTACCAATGTTGAAGGAAAACTATGACATCTTTTAAAATGCATCAAAGAACTGGCAAGTCAGCAAGGAATATTTACATGTCAAACAAACTTAAGCAAAGGCTGGAATTCAGAGAGCAAGTGGAGCTTTGAGAGTGGGCAGCGAGGGCATCTGCAGAACTGAGCAAGTTCTCCCCCTCCCCCCAAAAAGGGAGGTCTCTAGGGAGGGCCCTCCAGAATAAGGCAAGATCCCACATCTTAATGGAAAGAAGATGGCACAGAAAACAGCCTATATCAAGTCACGGCACCAGATGGAGAGGGGTACCGTCCCCCTGGGAGAATCTCTAACCACTAGACAGGCCCCAGGGACTGTAGCCCGAAGTCCCACACTGTACAAGATACACTTCAGGTAGATAAAGAGAAATCCCAAAATGAAAGGATTCAATGCAAGAAGGAGTAAGGACCAACTAAAGTAGTCAATAAGAAATAAGTGTATCTAGGGGCTTCCCTAGTGATCCAGTGGTTAAGAATACGCCTCCCAATGCAAGAGTCATCGGTTCAATCCCTGGTCTGGGAAGATCCCACATGCCACAGAGCAACTGAGCCAGGGCACCACACATACTCAGCTCACGAGCTACAACTACTGAAGCCCATGAGCCTCGTGCCTGCACTCAGCAACAAGAGAAGCCACCGGCCACCACAAGGAAGAGCAGCCCCTGCTCGCCCCAACCAGAGAAAGCCCATGTAGCAGTGAAGACCCGGCACAGCCAGAAAATGAAATCAGACAAATAAGAAACAAGTGAATCTAAACAAATACAGCACTAATGATGTCTTCCAAAATTAAAAAAGAACTAAACTACACACTTATGGAATAAAAGTTCAGGCAGGAGTATTAGGAATTAAAGTGTGTTAAGGTCCTAACTGCTTGGGAGTAAAGTGTAAAGACACTGACTAAAGTTAGAATTTGCAAAGTTATGTAAATTGAGAGATATGCCACGTTCATGAATCAGAAAATCAGTATCATAAAAACATCGCCTCTATCCAAATTGATATGTAATAAATTCAATTCTAATAAAATTCAAAGCAATTCTAATAAAAGATTCCAACAATTTTTATGGAATTTGATAAGCACAATCTAAAATGAAGATAGCAAAAAGCCAAAGCCTTACCAGATACCAAGAACTGTTATATAAGAACTTAAAGGGACTTCTCTGGTCCCTTTGGCTAAGACTGGCCCAGTGTTTAAGACTCCTGCTCCCAGTGTAGGGGACCTGGCTTTGACGTCTGGTCTGGGAACTAGATCCCACATGCCGCAACTAAGAGTTTGCAACCTGCAAGTAAAGATCCCATGTGCCACAACTAGAAGAGCAAAGATCCTGTGTGCCACATCTAACACCTGGCACAGTCAAATAAATTAAAAAAATTAGGGGGAAAAAAGGAATTTAGAAATTAAGTCGATGGGATATTGGCACACAGACAGAGATAGATGGTAAAGAGCCCAGAAAAAGACCCATACATTTGTGGACACTTGATGTACAATAATGGTTACTCGTGACTTTAGTGATCCACAAAAAAGGAATTTATTTTTCAATACATAGTACTGGCTTAATCTGATGTGCTTATTAAAAAAAAGGAAAAAAATTAGCTCCTATCTCAAACCATATAAAAAATTATTATGAACAGACTAACGGCTTTAGTGTAAAAGGTAAAAATCATAAAATGTTTGGAAGACAATACATGGGGAAATACCTTTATAAACTTGAAGTAGGGAGGAAGTTCTTAAAAAGAAATAAGAAGTGCTATTAAGAAAAAGTTAATAGATGACATTAAAATTAAGAATTTCTGTTCATTAAAAAATATTACACTGACAAGACAAGCCACAAACTGGAAGTGGATGGTTTCGGGGTGGGGGGAGAGGGGCGTCTCTGTATAATAAGAAGACAATTCAATAAAACAATGAGGGAAAAGATTTAAGCAGCTGTTTCAGAGAGGCTGAAAGCTGAATAATCCATTAGTGCATGAAAAGATGTTCAACCCACTGATAACCATGAAGATGCAAACCGAAACCACAGGAGCTATCACTGAGCTTCCAACAGACTAGTATAAAGCTTAAATCTGACAGTACCACTGTTTGGAGGACATGAAGCGGGAAGAACTGTCCCGTGAGCTGTAAACTGGGGACACCACTCTGGAAGTGACCTGGTGTAACTCTAGTCAAACTGAAGGTGCACACACTCTAGGATTCAGTCCTCCTCCCTGGGGTGTATCCTGAGAGGCTGCACACACGCGCCCCAGGAATGGTCATAGTATCACTGTCTGTCTCAGCAAAGTACTGGAAACAAATGTCCGTCAAAAATAGAAAGGATACATAAATTCTCACACAACAGAACAAGAATCAGTGAAAACGATATGCAACATGGATTAATCTCAAGAACACGTAAAGCAAAAAATTTAGACCTTGAAAAAAACAAGATGATGTACTGAGTTCAAAAACATGTAAAATTAAATAAAGTAACGTTGTTTAGCAACACAAACACACGTGGTAAAACTAAAGAAAAGCAAGAGACAGGAATCCCTAGCGATCAGTGGCTAAGACGCAGCACTTACAGTGTCATGGCCTGGATTCAGTCTCTGGTCGGGGGACTAAGATCCCACAAGCCAGGGGACCAGAAGAACAGGAAAGAAAAAAGAAAAGCATGAAAACAGTAAAAGCGAACTCCGAGATTCTGTGTGTGGGAGTGGGGCGGGACCAGGGAGGGGCACTGCAGAGGCAAAGGCGGCACTCGTCTGTGTGGACTCAGTGGTGGGTGTACAGGTGCTCCTTGCATGCTCACCCTTCAGGCGCTACCACTCTTTTCTATCTACTCAGTATTCAGCAAGACAGCTTACAGAATTAACCAGTGTTATTTCTGACTTTAAGCCGTGACTTGAAGCATTAACTTGGGCCGCTGACTGAGTTACACTCAACCAGGAAAGTCTCTGACAGGGGCCCACCCAGCCCTGAGACTACAGAGATGAGAAATGCTTCAGCAGCCAGGCTCCTGAGCTGGAGATAACTTCCCACTGGGCCCTGGAGCCTTCCACTCAGGACAGGAAAGGTACTGCTTAGATGAATCGGGTCAGTAGAGGAAGTGGAGTGGGTGGGGTAGGGGGAACAGGTTCTACTGCCAGAGCTTTTAAGACCAGAAGCTGAGTACATTTCTGAGGTGACAGTGAGCCCACCAGGGCTGCTTTCGGCAGACTCCCAGCGGGAAATGCCACCTCTGAGCCTCTGCACACTGCTCTTTAGAGTCGAATGAGCAACTCTCAGCTCTAACCCTGCCCCCCACTTCCTTCCTCTGAAGCTCAAGGCTGACCTCTCCAACTCCTAACAAGCGGGTGTGAATGTAAGAGCCCACGTCGGAGCTTTCTGTACCATCTGTGACTACATCATTGAGGTCAACCATAGGCGGCCCTCAGACTCTTAAGCTACTGATACCCATGAGGACCTCTGAGAGGGCCAGACACCTGGAGCAAACACCAAAATCACTCGCTGCTAAAATGCCTACTCTTTGTGACCTCTATTATTTCAATCACTGAAAAATGTGGCTGGTGAAAGTTGATTATGGTAAATCACAGTCTCTAGGATGATATGGTTTGTGCACAAAATGTGCTTGGAGGTTTTCATTTCCTGTGAGGTTGGAGTCCCTTCCTCTGGTGGTGTCCGTTACCCTGCCAGACACCAGGTCTGAGAACCTATGCCACCCATGTGGCACCATCCTTGGGGGAATTCCAGGATGGTAGAGACTGGGTTTTTTTTTGTGGCAAACTGTTCCAACTGAAGCTCTGTCTACAGAGGCTGCCCTTTCGGCATTCTAGACTGAAGGCTCAGTTTATGTGCAACAAAATCAAGGCACATGACCCTTTAAAATGTCTCCCCTGCACACACATACAGACATGCATGAGCACAGAAGGCACAAGGACACACAGACGCAGCTAAGAGTTACCTGGGACAAGAACCGGGTCCGACCTGAGAGGGTCACTCACTTTCCTATCCTAAGCATTTTTCTTCCTCAACTCTGCACGCTTTCTCTCTTGACCCTCACAGGTTGTTGTTAGACCATCCTCTCCTAACTAACACATGGTAAACACTAGATAACAACTGTGGACTCAAAGACTAAATGAAGCAATTTACATGCATTACCTCATTAATAATTCCACCCAATAAAGCTAGCGTGAGGTCATCATTATTCCCACTACACAACCAAGGAAACGGAGGCTTAGCGAGGTCAAATACTCCATCCAAAGGCTCACAGCTAGTAAGTACAAGGACTAGATATGTTAGGCTCAAGTATCTTTGACTTAGAAGTTCATGCTTCTAACCAGCAGCCTGTACCCCAGAGATTCTCTGCTGTTTTTTGTTGTCAAGTTGCTCTATTGTGTCTGACTCTTTGCAACCCCATGGGCTGTAGCCCACCAAGCTCCTCTGTCAATGTGATTCTCCAGGCAAGAATACTGCAATGGTATTGCCATTTCCTTCTCCAGAGGATCTTCCTGACCCAGGGATTGATCCCACATCTCCTGCATTGGCAGGTGGATTATTTACCACTGAGCCACCTGGGAAGGCCTCAGAGGTTCTTAGTTGAGGGCACTTCTGCCCTGGGAGACACATGGCCTCCTCTGGAGACCTTTCCATTTGTCACAGCTGGAGGTAGACGGGGGCTGCTGGCACCTGTGGGCAGAGGCCAAGGGTGCTACTCAGCACCCTGACGTGCACAAGACGGCCCCCATGACAAAGACTCAGCAAGCCCCAAACGGCAACCACGTCAAAGCTGAGAAACTGCTCTACTGGAAAAAGACAGACAGAAACAGTCTCTGACCTAAACTCTCGTAGTTTAGGTCATGGTTCACCACGTTCTCACGCCATGTTACACACAGATACCAAGGAAACCATCACGTGTCCTCTCTTCATCAACAGCACGCCAAACCCTCATCGCACTGGAGGTCTCGCTAGCCCCACTGGCTGAGTGTCCATTCATCCCAGTGTTTACTGAGCATCAGCTCCATGCCAGGAAATGATCCACACAGTGGGAACACCTGGAGAAACAAGGCCCTGTCCCTGCACATGAGCTGCTTGTGGTCTCACAGGCAGACAGGTGAGGAAACCCATAACATCACAGGAGGTAAGAATGTACCGTGAGACCGTAGAAGGATGCTAGAAGTCACAGAGGAGGAGCTCAAAGTCACTGAGGAGGGAGTGGGAAGGGTGGGTAGGACTAGGAGAAAGTTTCCCAGAAGCATTTGAGCTTGAAGCAGTTAACCAGGCAGAGAGAATCCTTTCCTTCCCAAAGAACCCCTCACCAGCTCTTTCAGAGGACAGCCTCTGAAAATCCAGACGGACCACCTTAATTGGAAAGCCTGGCAGAACTCCTGAGAAAAACAGGGAGTGCGCAGAGCAGTCCCTGATCCTCTAAGTACAACCTGGACAACCTGCCTCAAGACGGACAGACCACAACCTGGCTTCCCCAGTGGTCTGGGCCTTCTTTGACTGTAGTCTGAACCAGTCTCTCTGGCTTCAAACCATCCCGCACCTTGCAGCAGGAGGAAACCGACATGTTCACAGCAGGCCCTGTGAACTACATGTTTGATTTCCCATACTCCTCAAAACAGTTCTCTGAAGTAAACACTGTTATCACTGTTCCACAGATGAGGAAACTGAGGCGCAGCAGTGGAGTAACTGGCCCTCAGGACAGAGAGCCTCTAACCAGGGAAGCAGAGATACACACCTGACCCCACAGTCCTTGCGGCCTCCATCTGCGGGGACCTTTCTAACGCAATCCAAAGCACGTCATGGACTGTGACTCTTCACCACCTCACAGAGCCCTCCAGCATTGGTCATCCTTCTGTGCTCCATACAACTTCTGAACAGACTGCTGGCATTTCCGGCACTGTACTGTGATTGCACACGTGCTCAGTTGTATCTGACTCTTTTTGACCCTATGGACTGTAATCTGCCAGGCTCCTCTGTCCATGGGATTTCCCAGGCAAGAACACTGGAGTGGGTTGCCATTTCTTCCTCCAGGGTCACTTCTTGACCTCCAGGGGCACTCCTGCATCTCCTGCATTGGCAGGTGGATTCTTTACCACTAAGCCACCTGGGAAGCACATACCATGATTACCATGTGGCTAAGAATGCCCTGATCCCGGGATCCAGCTCCCTCATCTCCACAGCCTGAGCCCCCAGTGCAGTGTAGACACGTCAAGCACAGAAAACACCAGCTGTGTGAGCAAGCCTGGACTCGCTGGGCCCAAGCAACATGAACAACTCAAAGCCAGAGGGGCTTGCCTCGGGGGGCCCAGAGGGTGAGGAACACACCCCACCCCGTTTCACCAGTGAGTGGACTTCCCTCGGGCCTACTGTCAGAGTCAGCAATCCAGTCACACTGGGGACAGAACAGGTTCTCTCAGCCAGCTTTCCCTTCAGCATTGGAACAGTCGTGATTCCTCCTTTGGTTATACACCAGAGGCGGGGGTTTGGGGACACACTGTACAAAAATATGTATATTTAAACATTAGAACCTTAAAAGGAAAGGGTATGTGCTCCCTACTCTGTCTTTCTCTCTCTGCCATATGGAGTGCACACACAGTGGCAGGAGCCAGAGCAGCCTGCTCAGTCCACAAGATGGAAGCCTGGGTTTGAGCAAGGAGAGCCACATGATCAATGGACCCTTGCTTCTGGATGACTTCACAGAACAGAGTGAGCTGCCCTGACCAGTTCTGGACTGCCCACTTCCAGACTGTTAAGGGACAGGAATAAATTTCTATTTCCTTTCAACCACTGTATTTTGGAGCATTTTAGATTGTACGTAATTAAAACAAGGTGTGAACACTGCCCAGGAATTAACCTAGCAAGATCTTTGTCAGTAAAACGACAACATTATCAACATTCTCCTAACCAAACTACCTAGGATTTTGTCATTACTGTACACGTTTAAAGAAAAAGTTTTCTTGAAAAGGTGACTTGAATCACGCTGTGCCTAGAGAAGGACGAACAAACTGACCTCCTGCTTGGTTTCATCCTTGAGTCTTAACAGACATACCTCAGATTTCCAAGTAGCCCAGGCTACTCTGTTCCAACAGCTTGACGGGGAAACTCCAGCTTGGCTCTCCTCCTCCAGATCATTACCTGAATCAAAAACCAAGTGGAAAATCTGATGAGAACCTGTAGGATTCTAAGAGCTGCTCTGTATCCACCAAACACAGGCAAATGCAGAGCACTGAGCACAGAGCCTGGCACAACAAAGTCAGTGCTCAATAAATGTTACACTGGATTGTCACTGGGCTGCTGCATGCCAGACCCTGTGCTGGAGAGAAGGGACACAAAGATGAATAAACCTAGTCCCAGTCCCTACAACTCAGGAAAGCCCCCTACACTCAGGAAAGCCTGCTGACCGAAAGACATAGCACAAGGTTGATAAGCAAAAGCAACGAGGCTGTGCCCAAGTAGTCTTGCAGCACTAGCATTCCCCTGGAATGTCCCAGATCCTGTGCTTCTCACTCCAGACCCTCACCCCGGTGACATGTCCCCTTCCCACAACTGTAGAGACCTATGATGGATGCTAGATTACCACGGGACAGCTCCATCTGAATGTTTTACTGCATTTACTACAGACATATTCAAAACAAAATTTATCTTCCCTCCTTAAACCCCCTCCCCATTCTGTTCCCTACCCCAGCGAGCAGCATCACATCCACCAGTCAAAAACTCGGAGCCATGGAGAAGGAAATGGCAACCCACTCCAGTATTCTTGCCTGGAAAATCCCACGGACAGAGGAGCCTGGTAGGCTATAGTCTATGGGGTCACAAAGAGTCGGACCTGACTTAGCAACTTCACTTAAAAAAAAAAAACAAAAAAAAAAAACCTTGGAGCCAACCCGGACCTCTCCCCCAGCCACTAAATCCCCCAACTAAGTCATCACCAACTTTGGTCAAGTCTACCTCCAACTCATCCCTCCCCACGTTCTGCCTCTAGTCTAACTCAAGGTCATGGTCATCTCTCACCGCCACAGTTCTACTAGCCTCTTAACGGGCCTCCAGGGCCATTCCCTTTAGTCTTCACTAGAGTGATCTTTCTAATCCACAAATCTGATTCTTAAATGTGTCCTCACTAACCCAAAACTGCAAGTCCACAGCTAGGTTTAAAAGCCTCCCTAGGGGAGATTCCACTACAGGATCCGTGGTTGGGGAACTAAGGATACCTCATACCGCATGCCTGCTTCCCTTCCCCAAAACAAGACCCCTGAGGCCCAGACCACAGACTAGTCTCTTTCATCGCTGTCCCCAGGCAGCTTTCTCACACATTCCATCTTCAACTAAGAATACTCTTCCCCTTCTCTGCCTGCACTCCCCAAGCATCCTTCAGTTCTGTTTCCTGGGGAACAGAAGACTTCCTGGATTCACCTAAACTGAGTGAGGTGCCTCTACTCAGTGTTTCCAGAGCAAGAACTTTTCTGCTTTTCTTCCGTCAGATCAGAATTGCCTACGTTTCTGTCTGTCTCCCACGTGAGTTTCTGAGTTCTGGGTGATGATGATGATGATACAAAAAATAACAGCAACAAGCACACACAGCATTTACTTTGTGCCAGCAAGCCTTCTCAGCACTTTACCCCTGTTATCTCACTAAACCTTTATAATCGGTTTAGGAAGCAGATTTCTCTCAACTCTTTAAGAATGAGGAAACTGAGGCAGGAGGCGAGGAACCAACGTGCCTAAGGACACGGTTGGCAAGCACCGAGACAGGATTCAAACCCGGCTGCTTGGTTCCACAGCCGAACTTTGTAACCATGACGCCAGTCTGGGTCACTCGCTCCATCCTCAGAATCCACGAGGAGCTGAACCACCGTCTGCCGAGCGAACGAAAGAATGAACTGATCCCATACGGGCAGCATCGGTCTCCACCACGACCAGCTCCTCCAGTCCCTCGCAGGTAAGAGTCCTCGACCCCGCCGGCCAAAGGGCGCGGCGCTGGCAGCCCGCCAGCCCGCGGCCTCAGAAGACCCACCCGGCGGCGCGCCGGCTCGAGGGGCGGTGACAGCCGCGCGGCGGGGGCGGAGCTGCTACCAGCTGGGTGTCCGCCCGGAGGCGACTCGCGCTGCCTCACCCGGACGACGAGCCCGGCCCGCCGGCTCGCCGGGCAGCGCCCTGCACCCTCACGTTGTGCGGGGCCCCCTCAGTCCGGGGTCCTCTCAGTCCCGGTTCCGGTCCCAGTCCACTTCCCTCCGTTCCCCCACACAACCGTCCCCGGCGTCACGCCGCGCGCGACCCATCCTCCGCCGCCTCCGCCCGATTCCTGGGACAAACCCCAGCCCCCCACCCCGGTCCCGGTGCTTCCTCACCCTCACCCGCCATGTCCCGGACCCCACCGCGGCGTGAGGGGCGTCACGGCCGCGAGAAGGCGGGACGGCACTTCTAAACAGAGAAAGGGCGCCGCCATGTTAGAGTCGGACGGAACCGACCGCGCTGGCTTCCCAGCGCAACTTCCGGCGCATGAGCAGCGCCCGCCCTACGAGTAGCTCGCGCACACGCGCTTGCGCCTGGTAATCCAGACGGTCTGTGAAACAGACTGCGCTTAGAAATGTCCTTGGGTTAGGAAGCGTTCAACCCTTCCTTGAAAGTTTTACACTTCAAACGTAAAAGTAACAGCTTTTACGTGTTAACGGCTTTACGAGCATTATCTCAAGTCCTCTCTCCATCATACGATAATATTTTTCTCCCACTTTGAAGAAGGGAAAACGTAGTTTCAGGGTAAATGAATTGCTCGTTGTCACGCTTATTGCAAGTGGTGAAGCAGAGATGTGAACCTAGTTGTGGCTTCAAAGCTGTTATGTTTTTCTACCTTCTGAGCTAAACATCACCCCTTTCCCTGTTTAGGAGATGTCCAGGGTTAGCCTGTGTGGGAATGAGGGTTCCTGAAAACAAAAGTCAGCTTGCAGACTTCACCAGCGCCTCTGTGGTGTCGTTGCAGCTTTTCAGCACCACCAGGCCATTGACTTTTCTACTTCCTAATAGTTCCTAATAGTTCTCCTTTCTTCATTTTTTACCCTGTTTATTTTCATGATCCATAGTTTTAACAACACCCTTGCAACCACCCTGATCTCCTTTGCTCTCTTGTCTGTTTGTCACGTGGATTTCGTAAGAATTTCAACCCTGGATGAATCTGTTGCAGGAAGGGGGACCCCTTTCAGGGCCCAAAACTGGGCTCTTGTCTAACACTCAGAAATGAATTGTCCGAAGAGACACATGTGCTGATAAAGCAAGAGATTTTATTGGGAAAGGGCACCTGGGTGGAGAGCAGGAGGGTAAGGGAACCCAGGAGAACTGCTCTGCTACGTGGCTCGAAGTCTTGGGTTTTATGGTGATGGGATTTGTTTCCGGGTAGTCTTTGGCCAATCATTCTAATTCAGAGTCTTTCCTGGTGGCGCACGCATCAGCCAAGATGGATGCTAGCGAGAGGGATTCTGGAAAGTGGACAGACACGCGGTGTCTCCTTTTGACCTTTCCTGAACTCTTCCGGTTGGTGGTGGCTTATTAGTTCCCTATTCCTTATCAGGATCTCCTGTCATAAAACAACTCATGCAAATGGTTACTATGGAGCCTGGCCAGGGTGGGCGGTTTCAATCAGTGTGCTTCCCCTAACAAATCCAACTGCTCCTTTTTCCGATTGCTGACACCTAAAGAGCCAAGCACAACTGGAGAAAGTACCCAGTGGGACAGACTTTTCTCTACAAACTCATGACTGCTAGCCTTAAGAGGGACTTCAACAAATGTCAGTCTAGCCAGTTCACTGCTCCTCTCTTCACAATAGCTAGAGAAACTAAAATGCTTAGCAACAGTTGACTTCACCCTTTCTTTTACAGGAAAATATTAATAATAGCAAATCTGATAGGAAACCTCTTGTCTTCCCAATACTAAACATGTAAGTTTCTACTTCTGAGTCCATCTGTGTTGGATCTAGTCAATTGAGACTTGCCGTCCATTCCTTTCAGAATCTAAAAAGTTAAAATTTTATTTCCCAGACTCAGTAGCAGTTGGAATCCCAGGTACAGGTAGGTTCTGCCAGTAGGTAAGATTTGGAAGCCATTGGCCTGCTGATGTTAGCCGATTTTTGCCGGCAAGAAAGGTCATGCAAATGTGAGGTGCTGCAGCCAGCAGTACACTGTGGCCTGTCTGCAGCCTCCTGAGTGTTCAGAAGCATCTGTGAGATGGAGGCCACCAAACTCAGCGTTCTGGTGCCTGGGAACCAGTGTCTAGTCCCAAATCTGGATCCATGGACACGGTGTGGTGATGTGTTTGCTTTTTCAAGTCTTATAAATCACGTTTATTTTTCTTAATGTTTACTTGTATGCATTTATCTGGCTGTGCTGGGTCTCCATGGCTGCGTGGGCTTTCTCTAGTTGCGGCAAGCAGGGGCTACTCTTTGTTGAGGTGCACGAGATTCTCACTGAGGCGGCTTCTCTGATTGGGAGCCCAGGTTCCAGGGCTCGCTGGCTTCCCTAGTTGCGGCTTCTGTGCTCTACAGAACAGCCGTGGCACACGAGCTTAGTTGCCCTGTGGCGTGGAGGTCATGTTTATTTTTACCTTTTACCCCATGACAACAAAAAGTACACAGTGGAGAAGTGAATAGTTACATAAATTAATCAAAGGCCTAAAAGATAATGCAATTGAGAAGATGAAAATGAATGAACAAATAGTTTTTTTTTTAAATCAATATAAACCCCAGAGGGAATTAATGGCAAATGATCCACAAGAGAAATTGGAAAAATCCGTTAGATGCAGGCTACACATGAAGCCTCCAGTTATGAGGATAAAGTCAGGATCTGGAAACATGTTTGTTATACCTGCATTTCAGCTCACTGTTTGGGGAGCGAGTGGTTGCATGTATTAAAAAAAATCACAGTAACTGTATTTGTAATCACACATTCACTCACTTTTTAAGACAAGTGGTTTTATAATTCACAAAGCAGTTACTCGAAACTTGCAAAAGACGACCCTCTTGGAGCCATGAGGACACCACCAGCCTCTCCTTTCCAGGTGAACCCCCCACACACACACACACGGTGACTGGGCCCAGGCACCGTGTTCATTAGTCTCAGGTTAACCATTCTTACATTCAGAAGAAAACGACTTATCTTTCCCCAAAGGTGCTCCAAGTAGGCTGGAGGGCTCAGCCCCAGAGTCTGCTTAGTTGACGCTGGGAGCCCGAAAAGGAAGCTAAAACTAATTATGGCAGAAAATGAAAAAATCTGGAAGCCCCCACCAGCTTGACCAAGGAGCTACACTTGAGCCCCACATGGAACACCAAGTTTGATGCTGCTCTGTATTCCAAAGGACTCCAAGGTAAAGGGAAGAAAAAAAAATTAAGATCAAGTTTGTGGGAGGGAGGGGGAATTTACACTTTAAAAAGGACACCTGAAGACTCACTGCATCCTGGACAAACCTCAGATGTTAGGCAGAAGCCACCTCCTAAGTTCCCATGTTGTGAGACCATGCATCAGAAAGAGGCAGAGCTCAGGCAGGGAGGGGCCAGCGGGTGCAGGGGCTTCCCGGGGTGAGACTGTTCTACAGTCTGCCGGGTGCCCGTGGACCCACGCACGGGAAGCAGGTGGACCACCTCATGGTAAAGGACACCTGCCGGAGAGGCATCCAAAGGAAAGACACCTCCTGCGTGTCCGGGGAGGGTCAGGTGAACCCAGATTTCCTACACTACTGCTGACAGCCCCCTCGGGGGAGGGAGGTGTAAACCTCACCAGGCGGGCCCATCTGCCTCTACCCACAGGCTCGGCCACAGCAGATAGGCACTCCTGGGCCACACCTGTCATGGTGGGCCCAAGGCAGGATCCTCTCCACCCTCAACCCGATTCCTGTTTGTGGACAGAAAACCAAAATTAAACCCTCTGATGCTCCCCTGGTGGCTCAGACGGTAAAGAATCTGCCCGCAGTGCAGGAGACCTGGGTTTGATTCCTGGGTCGGGAGCATCCCCTGGAGGAGGGCATGGCAACCCACTCCAGTGTTCTCGCCTGGAGAATCCCATGGACACAGGTGCCTGGTGGGCTACAGTCCAACAAACTGCCTGAATCCTAAAAGGACTATAGGCCTGAACTCACTGAGGGCTCAGGAACCACAGAGTCCCCAGCCGCAGCCCAGAGCAGCACTGGCAGAGCCCGCAGGCATCCCAGGGCCGTCCATCGGTCCCACCAGCGACTCAGCCTCAACGCCCAGCTCTGCCCCACAATGGGCGTTTTCTCTCCCCTGAAAATCTGAACATTTACTGAATGTTGTTTTATCCTTGGATTACATCTTACTCTATTTTCCTAGGTTTGCATTGCAAGTTACAAAAAACACTACTTCTGCAAAAGCAGGTGTTCATGCTACAGACTTGGGTTTTTAACTCTCACCTGCTGTATCCTGCATACATGGGCAAAACTCAGGGCTCACTGTCCCACTACTGACCACCAACCTGCCCAAGTCAGCGGGCCTTTCAGCCTGCCACTCCCTTAGTGCACAGAGACCCCAGCCCCTCCCCAGCCCCACCACCTCCTGCTCTACTGGCCAAGGGCTGACTTGGGTGGAGCCAACACAGTGCCAAGCACAGCCATGTCTTGCCCCTGGGAACCCGCATCAAGAAGGCAGAAATCCCACCCAAGTGAAGCCAGTATACCAACAAGGGTGCCTCTCAGAGCCTCGTGAAGGGCACCAACAGGGGAGCCTAAGAAGGTGACTTCCCAACAGGGGGCACAACCGTCCCCTGGACTGAATGCTCCCAGGGAGACAGCAGATGTGCAGAGTCACCCCTAGAGGGAAGTCTGAGCACTCTGCCTCTCTGTTTAGAGCCACCAGGGGCACTCACAGAGCCCTTCCAGATTTGGTCTTAAATGTGTAAATGCTGCCAATTCCCAAAAATAGCTCTGAGGTGAAAGAACCTAATGGGCAGTAATGAAGGGAGTGCCAACAAGTAAGTATAACCTGTTTTCATTTTTCTCATTGAGTTCAAGAGTTTTTGAAAAACAAATGGTGCTAACTGAACAAGAATCTTCAAAGATTGACAAGTCTCAGGATAAGTGGTGGCTCTGACAGTAAAGAATCTGCCTGCAATGCAGGAGACTGAGATTCCATCCCTGGGTCAGGAAGATCCTCAGGAGAAGGGAATGCATACCCACTCCAGTATTCTTACCTGGATAGTTCCATGGACAGAGGAGCCTGGCGGGCTACAGTCCATGGGGCCACAGAGTTGGACACCACTGAGTGACTTTCACTCTTTCACAGGGTAAGCTTGTCAACAGGAAGAACTAGCAGCCTGCAGTTAGGGTCACAGTGTTTCCTCGGGGATGTGCCTCTTGGCAAAGCCAGGGCAGTTCTCACCACACAGCCCTCAGGGCAGGAGTCTTTCTGAGACACCAGAGCCCATCACCTCCACGAGGAGACCAGGACTCGGCTGGCAGCTCCCCACAAGTGCTTGGAAAGTGTCACTCGCTCAGTCGTGTCCAGCTCTTTGTGGCCCTGTGGACTGTAGCCCACCAGACTCCTCTGTCCATAGGATTGTCCAGGCAAGAATACTGGAGTGGGTTGCCATTTCCTTCTCCAGGGGATCTTCCCAATCCAGGGATCCAAGCTGGGTCTCCTGCACTGCAGATGGATTCTTTACCATCTGAGCTACCACGGAAGCCCACAAGTGCTCAGACTTGTTCCTAATTCAGGTTCTGGGGCTTCTGAGAAAGCGGGGCATGGGGCAGGTGTGCCAAGAGAGCCTTGGGACTTCATAGGGGGCTGGCCCTGGCGGGGGGGGTGAGTCCTGGACCCCAAGCATCAGTGCCCAGCTGTGGCACTGACACAGAAATACCTGTTTCTGCCCCATGGCGCCCACCAGTGTTTTCCTTGCAGCTGGGAAGAAGTGGGCACAGGGGCAGAGGGTGCAGCAGCCACCAGCATCCAGTGCATTTCACTGGAATGACCTCCAGGGCCCCTCGAAGCTAACCAATTAATCTGCACATGTGCAGAGAACATTTGTAGTTTATTCAAAACTGCAAGAGTGCCAAAGTGAAAACAATTTTCCACACAGTGTCTATGCTCCTTTTGCTTGGAACATTTCTGAGCTTCATCCTGAGAACCACCATCACTCATAGCCCAAGAATCTAAAGCAGCTGAGTTGACCTTAAAGTGACTGGTCAAAATCCCGAGGGCAAGGATGACCTTAACATCCACAGGCCAGGGTCACGTTCATAAGAACGTCGTGAGTCTTAGGGAGCAGACCTGTCACGGCAATCTGATCGCAGGTTGGAAAAGAATTTCCAGACACAGAGCATTTTTGAAGGGAGTGAGTTTATTAAGAGCAAGGAGCAAAGATAAGGAAGGTGCTGTCAGCACAGTGCCCCGACCTCCCGACAGTCCAGGGAGAGCCGAGGGGACACAAATACAGGAGACCAGGGATCGATTCCTGGTTTGGGAAGATGCCCTGGAGAAGGAAATGGCAACCCACTCCAGTGTTCTTGCCTGGGAAATGCCATGAATAGAGAAGCCTGGTGGGCTAGAGTCCATAGGGACGCAAAAGAGTCAGACAGGGCTGAGCAAATGAACAGCGCAGCAACAGGGGTGAGCGCTGGGTTGGGCTGTTTTGCCTAATGTGGAGTCAGGAAGCCTGCTGGTGGTGTTCCGGGGGCTTCCAGCAATGGTTACGAAGGGGCTCAGTCAGTTTTGGAGACGACCTTGTTTCTGGGCTCTGCTTCTGAGCCTTGATTCAAGTCCTTCCACCCGTGGTCTTGGGATAAACTCCACAAGACCCAGTCTGCTTTTCTCTTCATGAAATAAAGTCATCTCAAATTACCTGCATCTAACACACTTCCTCTGGCAGCCCACATGGCCCTCTCTTGATCTTTTCCTCCAGAGACACCATCGGAGTGAAAGGCACCCCCGTGAACCAGTGCACACCTGCATACACTCCTATCTGCGGTGTGCAAGGCCGTGGGGCTCAAGGTCCCACCTTCCTCACCTAAGCTGCTCTGATACAGCTCCAGAACCTTCCTCGACCATGTCCACGAGGACTCCAACCCCTGACTGACCCACGAGCACCACAGTAGAAACCCAGTGGCCCCGCACATCTCATGCAGGCCACGACGCTCCCCAATCTCACAGATGCCCCACAAGTGATGCCTGTCAGACATGCAAGTGAAGTTAAAGGGCCACCACTGGGATGCAGCTCTTTGTCTTTCCTAAGATCATCTTGTTAGTTGCTATGTCTGATTCTTTGTGACCCCATGGACTGTAGCCCGCCGGGCTCCTCTGTCCATGGGATGTTCCTGGCGAGAATACTGGAGTGAGTTGCCATTGCGTCCTCCAGGGGATCTTCCAGATCCAGGGATTGAAGCGGTGTCTCCTGCATTAGCAGATGGCTTCTTTTACCACTCAGCCACCTGGGAAGCCCATAAAGGATGGGGAAGGGGATGGAATTGTTGTGTATCATTTCTTACAATTGCATGTGAACCTACAATTATTTCAAAATGAAAAAATTTGGGACTTCCTTGGCAGTCAGTTCAGTGGTTAAGATGACACACTTCCAATGCAGTGGGGGGAGGGTTGAATCCCTAACTAGGGAACTAGGATCCCACATGCCCCATAGTACAGCCAAAAAAATATTTAAAATTTTAAAAAATCAAAATAAAAGGTTTAATTAAAGAGAAAGCCCAGTGAGATTTCTACTTCTGCAGGAAACTGACCTTCAAAGATGGAAATCAGGGCATTAAATTTGAAGGTAATTCAGATCTAGTCTATTTCATTCAGGGGAAAAAAATAGTACAATCAGTATTGTTGCCTAGAGGAAAGTGTCTACTGAAGATGAAGCTTTGGTGGATGGAGCAGTTGCTGTTCAGTTCAGTTCAGTCGCTCAGTCATGTCCAACTCTTTGCCACCCCATTGATTGCAGCATGCCAGGCTTCCCTGTCCATCATCAACTCTGGGAGCTTGCTCTAAAACATGGCCATTGAGTCAGTGATGCCATCCAACCATCTCATCCTCTGTCATCCTCTTCTCCTCCTACCCTCAATCTATCCCAGCATCAGGGTCTTTTCCAAAGAGTCAGTTCTTCTCATCAGATGGCCAAAGTATTGGAGTTTCAGCTTCAATATCACTCCTTCCAATGAATATTCAGGACTGATCTCCTTTAGGATGGACTGGTTGGATCTCCTTGCAGTCCAAGGGGCTCTCAAGAGTCTTCTCCAACACCATAGTTCAAAAGCATCCATTTTTCAGTGCTCAGCTTTCTTTATAGTCCAACTCTCACATCCATACATGACTACTGGAAAAACCATAGCTTTGACTAGACAGACCTTTGTCAGCAAAGTAATGTCTCTGCTTTTTAACATGCTGTCTCGGTCGATCACAGCTTTTCTTCCAAGGAGTAAGCATTTTTTAATTTCTTGGTTGCGGTCACCATCTGCAGTGATTTTGGAGCCCAAGAAAATGAAGTCTGTCACTTCCCATTGTTTCCCAATTTATTTGCCATGAAGTCATGGGAATGGATGCCATGATCTTAGTTTTTTTAGTGTTGAGCTTTAAGCCAGCTTTTTCACTCTCCTCTTTCACTTTCATCAAGATTCTCCTTAGCTGCAGTTGCTGTAACTGACCATTGTGACGGGAGTGAGGGCTGTAAGAACAGTGGGGTGAACTGTGAATTATCGGAACTGTGATAATTACACTGAAGATGTTCTAAAAAGAAATAGGATTTAAAATTCCAAGACAGAGCCAGAGAACTAGGCCATTCCTGATTATTCTACATTTTCTTTTTTTTTTTATTCTATGTTTTCTTATCTCATAGCCACAGGGCTGTGTAGTCAAAAATTCAACAGAAGTGATCAGTGGGTTGCTAAACTGTAATATAATTGTGATATAATTGCACCTGGCCAGATACATTGAATGGGAACAAGGTGCACTTAGGAACTGAAATGGGGATGTTTGGGTGGATGCAGATGACTGAGTTTCCCTGATTCCCGAAATCCAAAATTCAAGGAAACGCCCTTGCCAGCAGAGGCAGCCCCTCCCCCAGGCACGAGGCCAGGCTGCTTTCCCTGGAGGGCATGTAACAGCCTCCCGTGAAAGTGAGAGTCCTCAGTGTCCAGCTCTTGACCCCGCGGACTATACAGTCCATGGACTTCTCCAGGCCAGAGCACTGGAGTGGGTAGCCTTTCCCTTCTTCAAGAGATCTTCCTGACCCAGGGATGGAACCGAGGTCTCCCACATTGCAGGTAGATTCTTTACCAACTGAGCCACAGGGGAAGCCCAAGAATACTGGAGCAGGTAGGTTATCCCTTTTCCAGTGGATCTTCCCAACCCAGGAATTGAACCAGGTTCTCCTGCATTGCAGGTGGATTCTTTAACAACTGAGCTATCAGGGAAACCCAATTAGGAAGCTATTTTGTTATGTTCCACACAGTCAGAGGCTTTAGTGTGGTTAGTGAAGCAGATGTTCCTCTGAAACTTGTTTGTTTTGTTCATGATCCAACAAGTGTTGACAATTTGATCTCTGGTTCCTCTGCCTCTGTAAAACCCAGCTTGGACATCTGAAGTTCCGGGTTCATGTACTGCTAAAGCCTAGCTTGAAGGATTTTGAACATAACTTTGCCAGCATGTGAAATGACATGAATGGACTTGAATCTGGGCAAACTCCGGGAGTTAGTGGAGGGCAGAGGAACCTGATGTGCTACAGTCCATAGCGTCACAAAATGTTGGACATAAGTTAGCAACTGAACAACAAGCAGCAAGGAAGTTGTTTTGCAAAGAGATGCTGGTTCCTCTCAGAGACCACTCACTCCACCATCCTTCTTTTGTCTCCAGATCTATACAGAGAGTCTAATTCCAAAATGCCCAGTCTGATCTTGGAGGTGGCTTACACACAACAAGGAAAGGAAAGGAAGGAAGGAGGAAGAGGAAGAGACAGAGAGCAGTCCTAACTAATAAATGAGCTGAAACCGGGGAATATGGGTGTAACTGGATTCTAAAGGTGCTAGGTTCAGGAGGAAGGGAGCTTATATTAGACTTGGCAGAATGTATTAATATATAAATGCATGTTACAGAGATTTGGGTATTTTAATGATTCAGCTGAGAATGGTTCTAACAGCACAGTTGGTTGAATAAAATCTGGACTCACTAGTGGTCTTCATTAAACGACATTGAGATGTCAGAAACTCTTTAGAGTAATAGAGAAGAAGAAATCCAGAAACCTGGGATGGGTGGTTGGGATAGGGCAAGAGTAAGTACACAGGCGTTGGTTGAATGAGTGAAGGACTGACTTGCCTGGTTTCTCACTAAGGGCTAGTGCTCTGGTGTGTTACTAACCAGCTTCCTCACCCTGAGCTTCTCCCCTCCAGAATCCCCTCCCCTCAGAGTGACGGCACAGGGCCCTTCGCCATCTCCAGGGCTTCCAGCCTAAAACTCACCCACCCCCTACCCTAAAGTCTTCCCAATGCTCAGGCACTATTTACACGTGGGCTTCCTTGAATTTTCTGAATAAGTAGAATTTTTTTATTTGGTTGACCAGCCTGAGGATATAAACCTGAAACACTGTAGATAAACCGACAAATGTCTATTTATACAACTTAGTTTATCATTCTGACTACAAACATTTTACAATCATGAATTATGTAACAGTATTTTAATTTATAAATGCTACTTTTATGTTTTCTCTGCTCACTTGTCATGTAATGGTTTTCTTTACTCTTCACAGACATCCTTGGCACACACCGTTGACATACACTTGTAAACTCCTTTTCATTTTGAAAATTCTGTGGGACTCCCTTGGTGGTCCAGTGGTAAAGCATCCACCTGCCAAAGCAGGTGACCCGGGTTAAGTCCCTGGTCCAAGAAGATTCCACATACTTCAGGGCAACTAAGCTCATGCACGCTCACAGCTAATGAGCCCTGTGCTCTGCAACAAGAGAAGCCACTGCTATAAGAAGCCTGAACACCACAACTAAAGAGTAGCCGCCCCCAACTCACCGCAACTAGAGAAAGCCCACCTGCAGCCACAAAGACTCAGTGAGCCAAAAATAATACATTTTTAAAGATTGTTAAAAAAAAAAAAAAGAAAACTTTGTAAAGAACACAGAGTAGTGAAATATTTTCTGTACATCTATCACCCAGATTCTATAGTTAACTTTTGCTAAATGTACTTAAGATACCCTTCTTCCCCCCCACCCCACCCCTTCCCCACCACTGATCGAACCCACACCCCCTGCAGTGGAAGTGAAACTGATTACCTTAGATTGGGACTTGAACTAATATCAGTTCAGTCCAGTCACTCAGTCTTGTCCGGCTCTTTGCAACTGCATCACTCACGTGGCTGGGACCAGAACTCAGCCAAAGTCCACTTTGGGACTCTAACCCACGTGGCTGGGACTTGAACCCAGCTAAAACCCACAGTACCTGGTTTCAGGACCTAAAGAAGCTTGATGTCATTGCAGAAAGAATTCAGTGAAAGACAAGGTGACAGATAATAAGGGATTTATTTAGAAAGGAACACACGCTGTAGAGAGAGTTTGGGCCGTCGCAGAGGGTGAGTCTGGCAGCCCGAGGTGTGGTGTGGTTGGTTTTTATGCACTGGGTAATTTCATAGGCTTAATGATGGAGGGTTAAGAGCTTATGAAGTGAAAATGAAAGTCGTTCAGTCATGTCTGACCCCACGGACTATACAGTCCATGGAATTCTCCAGGCCAGAATACTGGAGTGGATAGCCTTTCCCTTCTCCAGGGGATCTTCCCAACCCAGGGATCAAACCCAGGTCTCCCACACTGCAGGCAGATTCTTTATCAGCTGAGCCACAAGGGAAGCCCATAGGCTAATGAGTGGGAGGATTATTCCAACTACTTTGGGGAAGGGGTGGAGATTTCCAGGAGTTGGGCCACCACCGACTTTTTGGTCTTTGATGGTGCCTTGGAACTGTCACAGCTCCTCTGGGTGTGCCATCTAGCTTGCTGGCTGAGGATCAAGGTCTAATCAAAGTCAACAAGTCTGCCATCTTGGACCCATTTGATTCTAATCAGTCTACGTTGTATCTTTGGGCTATGTCATTCCCTCAAAAGCTGTGTCCTCTCCCTTTCCTTTTGTTTCAGAAGTATGGAGTCTTAACCACTGGATGGCCAAGAAAGTCCTTTCACTTACTCCCTTTTTAAAAAGATTTGCTGGAGTGTTTTAAAGCAAATCCTAGATATCAAGTCATTCCATCTTTACATATTTCAGTGTGCAATTCTTTTAAAAAGATCTCACATTTATGCAATGCCCTGATCATGCCTAACAAAATGTTCTTTGGAATCATTTAATATCCAACCAGAATCAAAATTTCCCTAATTGTCTTGAAATATCTTTTTACTATTTTTTCCAACCAGGATTTATACAAGGTCCTCTTTCACTGCAGTAACAATTGGGTGGGGCGTTTTTGGGGGGTTTGCTTTGTCAGCTACAAATTGGCACTTACCAAGAGCATTGCCAACTGAACAACAAAGGCATTTGCCATCTGCCTCTGTGTTGACCTTCAGCAATCCCTGAGGGAGTCCAGGCAATCTGTGCTCCAGGGGATCTGGTGGAACAGGTCTTTAGATGGTTGGATGTTTTTAGGAACAGATTTTATGACCTCAATCCTTGCATCTCCTCATTTCTAGAGAAGCACTAAATCCCTTCATGGTGACATCAGATTCTCATGGCTAACAAAAACCTTTTGTAAAATGAGTGCCTAATGGTATTGAACTCCCCTTTCAACAAAGCCTTATACACCGGCCTTCCCCGCAGCTGCTTTGCAGCAGCCTCTCAGAGCTGTCTGAGGTGCCGCCTCCCAGGCCGCAGTTCTCTTTTTGCCCCAAATAAAACTTCACTCGCAACTTTCAAGTTGTGCATCTTTTTTAGTCAACAGTTAGTTTTGGCTTTTGAGTCACTTTTGTTCCAAAGTAATCTTTTCTCCTTGTCTCATTTTTTTGTTTTTTTTTATCTTTTTTTGTTTGTTTGTTTGTTTCATTGCCATTTCATTGCTTCATTGCAGAAATGGGGTCACTTGTCCTATAGAATGACCCACATTCTGGGTTTTTCTATTTCCTTCCTTATGCTGTCTTGTAATTAGTTCCTTTGTCCGGTTTCCTGTAAAATAGCTATAGATGCCTAACTAGGCTCAGATCCAATTTTTTTTGGTAAGAAGGCTTCCTAATTGCTGTTGAGTGTTTTGTGTGTTGTTGTGTGTGTTCAGCTGTGTCTGACTCTTTTGAGACCCCATGACCTGTAGCCCATCAGGCTCCTCTATCCATGGAATTTTCCAGGCAAGAATACTGGAGTGGGTTGTCACGCCCTCCTCCAGAGCTTTTTCCTGATCCTTTAGTGATGATAAAATGGGTGGTTTGGGTGGTTTGAGTGGCAGCGGCCTGATTCTTTTTTGGAAAGTTTCTCATCAACCTTCCGTAGTACTTTCTTCCTTTGAAGATGCTTGTCTGAGTCAGTAACTTCATTAGAGGTTGTAAAATGATGCATTTCTGATCCTATCATTCTTTCCACATTAGCTGAAATTCTGTAAACAAGAGCTTTCCCTCATCCAGGGCCACGTTATTTTCTAGAAAAACAGTTCATCAGGGAAGATAGGATAGCGCTCATTTTTTAAAAGATAACAGCTCTATTGAGATTATAAACCTATCATTGCAATCCACCATCTTGAAGTATAAAATTCACTGGTTATTAGTATATTAACAGTTGCACAGCCAACACTGCTATCTAATTTCAGAATATTTTCATCACTCTGCCAAACCCCATTTCTTCCTTCCCCCAACTTCTGACAACCACTAATCTACTTTTGGTCTTCACAGCTTTGCCTATTCTGGACATTATATACAATTATAAAATGGAATGAAACAACATGTGGTCTTTAATGACTGGCTTCTTTCACTTAGATTTTAAGCTTCATCCACATTGTAACATGTATCAGTACGTCACTCTTTTTTACAGTCAAATAGTATCTTGCTGTATGAATATACATTTGGTTTATCTGTTCAACAGCTGATGGACATTGGAGTCCTTTTCACTCTGTGCTTAGTGACTCAGTCGTGTCCAACTCTTTGCGACCCCGTGGACTGCAGCCCGCCAGGCTCCTCTGTCCATGGGATTCTCCAGGCAAGAGTACTGGAGTGGGTAGCCTTTCCCTTCTCCAGGGGATCTTCCCAACCCAGGGATTGAACCCAGGTCTCCTGCATGGCAGGCGGATTCTTTACCAGCTGAGCCACAAGTGAAGCTGTTGTGAATAACGATGCCATGAATATTTGTGTACAAGTTTTGTGCGGATGTGTTTTTACTTGGGTATACATATTGAGTCAAATTGCTGGGTCTTATGATAACTTTGTTAAGCACTATGTCCTTTATTTTTTTATTCATCATACTGGAACATAAGCTCCATATTACAGGATTTTTTGTGGGTCTTTTTGAAAACTTGTTTCTTTCTGGCTGTGCTGGGTTACTGCTGGGCTGCTCTTCACTGCAGTGCTGGGACATCTCACTGTGTCGGCGTCTCTGTGGAGCCCGGGCTCCAGGGTGCGCCAGCTTCAAGAATCTCAGCACCAGGGCTCAGGAGCAAAGTGCTGTGGCTCGCGGTCTTAGTTGCTCTGCCACACGTGGGATCGTCCCGGATCAGGGATCAAACCCACGTCTTCTGCATTTGCAGGCGGACTCTTTACCACTGAGCCACCAGGGAAGCCTATGATGACTCGATCGTTAACATTTTGAGAAACTGCCAAATTATTTTCCAAGATGACAGCACCACTTTTAAAAACTGAATTACAATTGATTTACAGTGTTTCAGTGGTTCAATTATACATACGTACATATTATTTTTAAGATTACTTTTTATCATAGATTGTTACAAAACATTGAACATAGTCCCCTGTGCTATACAGGAGGTCCTCACTGCTAATATATTTTATATATAATAGTGTGTATCTGTTAATCCAAATTCCTAATTTATTCGCCCCACTCAAAGTGACTGAAACACTTAATAATCCCACTAGTAATCTAAGAGGATTCCAAATTCTCCAGACCCTCACTTGCACTGTCTTCCTGATATTCATTTCCTTTGAATTATCAGAGAAATGAGGTGTCCCGGTTACCTCCACTAGCGTCCAATGAGAGTCTTCCCCACTAACTTTTTAAAAATACTTTTTAATTTTTAAATAATTTTAGGCTTATTGAAAAGCTTCAGAGTTAATGCAGAGAGTCCCTGTACAGTCCACACCCAGTTTCCCCACTGTTCACATCTTACGTGACCATGGAACATTTGTTAAAACTAAGGAAACAACATTGGTACGTGACTACTCACTAAATTCCAGGCTTTATTTGGATTTCCCCAGTTTTCCTGTTATTACCCTTTCTCTTTTCCAGGATCCAGCCCAGGATTCCACATGGCATGTAGTCATCACGTCTCCTTCAGCCTCCTCTGGTCTGTGATATTTTCTCAGTCTTTCCTTATTTGTCACGATCTTGACACTGTGAGGAGTACTAAATGGGTATTTTGCAGAATGTCCTTCAGTTTGGATCTTTCCAGTGTTTTTCTCACAATTAGACCAGGGTTATGGGTTTTGAGGAACGATGCTTCACATCTGCTGGGCTCCCTGGTGTCTCAGTGGTAAAGAATCTGCCTGCCAACGCAGAAGACACGGCTCGATCCCTGGGTCGGGAAGATCCCCTGGAGATGGAAATGGGAACCCACTCTAGTATTCTTTCCTAGAAAATTCCACAGACAGAGGAGCCCTGCAGGCTACAGTCCATGGGGTCACAAAAGAGTTGGACACAACCCAGCGGCTAAACAGCAACAAAGCTACAAACCTGAAACTGACACAAAGCTGTAAATAAACGATACTTCAATCTAAACAAACCAGCCCTAAACAACACAACAATTGCTTACACTAAGCTTCACGTCACCAAACGAAGATTTAGCTTCATGAAGGCTTTGGCTCCTCCAGAAGTGGAATCTTAAACCAGTCAATCAGGAATCACCTGATTGGCACTAGTTAGGTGCCTGATGGACCCTTGCTGTCTCCAAAGGGAAAGTAACCTTGCGATAACCAACCCACTTTCCTGCCTAGTGTAACTTCCAATTCTGCTCCTTTCTGCCTTTGTACAACTACTCAGAGTTCCTTTCTATCTTCTACATTGGATGCTACCTGATTGAAGTCAGTTTTTATTCAAATAAACTCTTAAAATGTTTACCATGTCCTGGTTTGTCTTTAAACACCATCGATGGCAGACTGAGTCTCTCATTTTGTTTCATTCTGGCCTTGTCCCATTGTCACATCTCTCTAACCCAGCTTGGAAAACGGTCCCATTTTAAGGACTAGTGTGATTAGGGTGTATTCACTTAGATAATCCACCCAATATCCCTACATCAAAGTCCATACCGCTGTAAATACATGCGTGCCAAGTAGCTTCAGTCGTGTCTGACTCTTTTCGACCCTACAGACCGTGGCCCACCAGGCTCGTCTGTTCATGGGATTCTCCAGGCAAGAATCCTGGAGTGAACTGCCATGCCTTCCTCCAGGGGATCTTCCTGATGCATGGATTGAACCCAGATCTGTTAAGTAAATGCATATTTGGTCTTCCTACTGGGTCCTGGCACAGAGCTCCTACCAGCCTTGGAATTTCCCAGTTGAGAAGAGGGGAAAGGGTGGCTTTTGTTGTCATAATGAGGTGACTCTTAGAAAGGCCCTACATCCACCTGATGTGAAGAGCCAACTCACTGGAAAAGTCCCTGATGCTGGGAAAGATTGAAGGCAAAAGGAGAAGGGGGCAGCAGAGGATGAGATGGTTAGATAGCCTCACCAACTCCAGGGACATTAATTTGAGTAAACCCTGGGAGATAGCGGAGGACAGAGGAGCCTGGTGTGCTGCAGTCTATGGGGTCTCAGAGAGTCGGACACTGAACAAGAACAACAGCACCTAAGCAGGGAAGCCGGAGAACCAAGCGCTGGGTTAGAGGGTTGGAAGCGTCAGTCCCACCCACTGACCAACCTTCAGAGAGTGACAGGGACTGGAGATTCGTGGCCAACAATGGCCAATGGTTTAATCAATCATGATTATGCACTGAAGCCTTCATTAAAACCCTAAAGAACAGGGTTTTGAGAGCTTCTGGGTTGGTGAACTCGTGGAGATTGGGGAAGAGTGGCATTCTCAAAGGTCGTGGAAACTCCTTGCCCTTCCCACACAGCTTGCCTGTACATCTCTTCCATCTGGCTCTTCCTGAGTTACAGTCTTTTAAATGTATATATATTTATTTATTTATTCAGGCTGCCCAGGTCTTAGTTGCAGTATGTGGGATCTTTGATCTTCATTGAGATATACAGGATTTTCAGTTGGGGCATGTGGGATCTTTCATCTTCCCTGCAACACGCAGGAACTTAAGTTGTGGCATTCGAATGCTTAGTTGTGGCATGGGGGATCTATGTTCCCTGACCAGGGATTGAACCTAGGCCCCCTGCGTTGGGAGTGTGGAGTCTTAGCCACTGGACAGTCCCCTGAGTCCAGGGAAGTCCCCTGAGTTCTATAAGAAACTGGCAATCTGATAAGCAAAACATTTCTCTGAGTTTCTCTGATCCGCTCGAGCAAACTAATAGAATCCAAGGAGTGTGTTTTGGGACCCTCCCATCTGTAGGTCAGAAACCCATCTGACAACCAGGACTTGTGATTGGTGTCTGTGCCAGAGGCAGTCTTGTAGGACTGACCTCTTAATCTGTGAAATCTGAAGCAATCTCCAGGTAGGCAATGTCAGGAAAATGTTAACTGCTTGGTAATGTGGAAAAAAGCAATCATCAGAATTGGTGTCAGAATGGGAATACCCTTAATCACACCTGCAAAAGTTTCTTTTGCTGTGTAAGGTAACATTTTCACAGGTTCTGGGGATTAGGGCATGGGCTTCTTTGGGGTAGCATCTTCTACCATACATATTTATTTATAGTAGTACTACAACAAAGAATGTCACCTGCCTTGTCAGTAAACAAACAATGTTGCAACCAACAAGCCAGCCACCACTGCAATCACCCCAAGGGTGCACCCTGACGGGATTCAGGAGGGAGAAAAACAGGATAGTTAAGGTGCATGTTAAAGGAATAATTTCAATAAGCCCAAACTCGTGCATCTTCCCATACATATAAAAGCACTAAATTCACTAATGTGACATGTCTGATTTTCTTTAATTAACAGTAATCTTTTTCTTTTATTTTTTTATTTTTTGGCCACACTGCACAGCATGTAGGATCTTCATTCCCTGACCCAGGATCGAACCTGAGCCCCCTGCATTGGAAGCTGGGAGTCTTAACCTCTAGACCACCAGGGAAGTCCCTGACAGTAATCTTTTGATGTTTCAACTACCTGGTTTGTTTATTTTTTTTTAACTCCTATATATCCTGGCTCTACACTTACCTCTTTCAATCAGGTTTTCTCTTGGACTTAAGTCCTCAGTAAATCCACTGAAAAAACATAACTCTGAACTTTAGGCTGTACATTTTTTTTCAGTAGACAAATATTTCTCTTTTTCAGTAAAAGAAAAAATTGACTTAAAATTTGATTGACCTAAAAGATGCTGTAGATAGACTACATCCTCCAAAAATTCATATTTTGAAACCTAGAAAAGGCAGATGAACCAGAGATCAAATCACCAACATCTGCTGGATCATCGAAAAAGCAAGAGAGTTCCAGAAAAACATCTACTTCTACTTTATTGACTATGCCAAAGCCTTCGACTGTCTGGATCACAATGAACTGTGGAAAATTCTGAAAGAGATGGAAATACCAGACCACCCAACCTGCCTCCTGAGAAATCTGTATGCAGGTCAAGAAGCAACAGTTAGAACTGGACATGGAACAACAGACAGGTTCCAAATCGGGAAACATCAAGTATGTCAAGGCTGTATATTGTCACCCTGCTTATTTAGCTTATATGCAGAGTACATCATGAGAAATGCTGGGCTGGATGAAGCACAAGCTGGAATCAAGATTGCTGGGAGAAATATCAATAACCTCAGATATGCAGATGACACCACCCTTATGGTAGAAAGCAAAGAAGAACTAAAGAGCCTCTTGATGAAAGTGAAAGAGGAGAGTGAAAAAGTTGGCTTAAAACTCAACATTCAGAAAACTAAGATCATGGCATCCAGTCCCATCACTTCATGGCAAATAGATGGGGAAACAATGGGAACAGTGACAGACTTTATTTTTAGGGGCTCCAAAATCACTGCAGATGGTGACTTCAGCCATGAAATTAAAAGATGCTTACTCCTTGGAAGAAAAGTTATGACCAATCTAGACAGCATATTAAAAAACAGAGACATTACTTTGTCAACAAAGGTCCATCTAGTCAAGGCTATGGTTTTTCCAGTAGTCATGTATGGATGTGAGAGTTGGACTATAAAGAAAGCTAAGCACTGAAAAATTGATGCTTTTGAACTGTGGTGTTGGAGAAGACTCCTGAGAGTCGCTTGGACAGCAAGATCCAAACAGTTCATACTAAAGGAAATCAGTCCTGAATATTCATTGGAAGGACTGATGCTGAAGCTGAAGATCCAATAGTTTAGCCACCTGATGCGAAGAGCTGACTCACTGGAAAAGACCCTGATGCTGGGAAAGACTGAAGGTGGGAGAAAAAGGGGACAACAGAAGATGAGATGATTGGATGGGATCACTGACTTATGGACATGAGTTTGCGCAAGCTGTGGGAGGTGGTGATAGTCAGGGAAGCCTGGCGTGCTGCAGTCCATGGGGTCACAAAGAGTCAGACACAACTGACTGAACTGAACTGAACTGAACTGAAGAAGTGGGCTCTTTAGGGAGGGGTAATTAGGTCATGAGGGTAGATCCCTTATGATGAGGTTAGTGCCCTTATAAAAAGAGATCCCAGAGACCTCTCTTGCTCTTTCTGTGAGGTGAAGACACAGCTAAAAGATAGCTATTTATGAACCAGTAGGCAGGTCCTCACCAAACACCAGAATCGATAAGCACCTTGATCTTGGACTTCCCACCATCCAGAACTGTGAGTAATCAAAGATTTGTGGCTTAATTCCCCTAATCTATCGCTGCTCAAACAGAGTAAGACAAGGACATGTTGTCAGTAATATTCCATATAGTTCTTTGTTGCTGTTCAGTCGCTAAGTCATGTCTGACTCTCTGTGGCCCCATGGACTGCAGGAGGCCCAGCTCCTCTGTCCTCCACTGTCTCCTGGAGTTTGCTCAAATTTACGTCCGTTGAGTCAGGGACACTATCTAACCATCTCATCCTCTGCCGCCCCCTTCTCTTAGGTGAGACCAAAAATAATAAATAAAACAGCTAAAAACTGGGAATGCAGCCAGGCAATGACTGAGGTTCGGGAAACTGAGGCCTGGAAGAGACGGTTCCCAGGCTCGTCCCAAGGGAGGAAGCCGCTGAGCTTGGAAGAAACTGTGTGTTTGGTAGAAGGCCTGCCTCCCAGCCACCTGACTGCAATCCTGTTGACATAAACCCGTTGATCAAAGCAATCCCCCAACTGCTCCAGGCCAGTTCCTGTGGCTCCTGGTGGAATTCACTCAGCAGATCCGGATCTGGTAAATATAAAAGGTCTGGTCCTTGGGTGAGGACCCGCATTCTGGACACGGCTGCCGAAAACGGCTTCCTCTGCCAGTGCCGAGCCAGGCACCATGGCAGCAGTCACGTTCCCCTCAGAAGACCCCAGAGAGCTGAGCGCCCACCGCAGGGGCCTTGAGATGAACCTGGAGACGAGCTCAGGTGAGAGGTGACAGGGGGGGCTTCAGCCCTGCAGCTGAGAGGGACTGGGGAGGCTGTGGAGTGGGGAGGGCAGGAAAGACAGCCTCCCTCCGGGGCTGCCCAGATTTTCAAGCCACGGAGGAGCTTCATTTACAGTTGACCCTTGAACAACTTGGGGGCTGGGGCGCTAATCCTCCGAGCAGTGGAAAATCAGGCTGTAACTGCAATCATCCCTTTGTACCTGAGTGTCCACATCCACAGATTCAACCTACTATGGATTGTGTAGGAATGGGTATTTATTGAAAACAAATCCACACATTAAGTGGATCCACAGTTCAAACCGGCATTGTTCAAGGATCAGCCACATTTCCTGCGTTAACTAACTTAGCAGAAGAGAAGCTTCCTTCTGAGCCTGGTCGTGGTGACGAGCACGTAGTCAAGAGGATGGTTTTGTTTATCGTTTGGGCAACTTGAAATGTTTTTTTTTTTGAAGAGCAAAGGCTTTGGATTCGGAGAGACCTGCTCTGACACTTGCTTCATTGATAAATCCCCAGGTTGGTTCATTGATAAGCCCCTGGGTTGGCTCATGGCTGCTCCCTGTTTGGTGGGGAAAGACACAGCAAGGATCCCTGAGGCAGAGAGGACAGGTAGATAAGAGTATGGTGGGGGAGGACGAGAGCACAGCAGTGTTTCCTGAGGCCACTAACACCTGCACACTGAGCCTCAGTTCCCTCACCTGTAAAAGGAGGTCGGGCTTTCTTCGTACCGCTCACCACAGTGTGGTCCATGGGCCAGCAGCATCGGCATTCCCTGGGAGCTTCTCAGAAATGCAGACCGTCAGGCCCCAGCCCAGACCTGCTGCACCAGAAAGTGAAGTGAAAGTGTTAGTCGCTCAGTCATGTCTGACTCTTTGTGAGCCATATACTGTAGCCCGCCAGGCCCCTCTGTCCATGGGATTCTCCAGACCAGAATACTGGAGTGGGTAGCCATTCCCTTCTCCAGGGGATCTTCCCAATCCAAGGATTGAACCCAAGTCTCCCGCATCACAGGCAGATTCTTTACCACGGAGCCACCAGAGAATCTGCATGCTAACAAATTGCCCAGGCAGCTTGTAGGCATGGTGGGGCTGAGAGGCTCTGATGTGGTGGACTCTGTGCTCCCGGAAGGCAGAGGGCTGATGGGGGTTGGGGAGGAGACAGGTTTATATTCAGGCCTCCCCAGTGCTGAAATTCATGCTCTTAAGCCCCACCGTCTTCCCATTTTTGTGTGTTAACTAACCTACAGTTAGAGCTTCCCAGGTAGCTCTAGTGGTAAAGAACCCACCTGCCAATGCAGGAGACGTAAGAGATGTGGGTTGGATCCCTGGGTTGGGAAGATCCCCTGGAGAAGGGAAAGGCTACCCACTCCAGTATTCTTGCCTGGAGAATCCCCATGGACAGAGGAGCCTGGTGGGTTACCGTCCACAGAGTCTCAAAGAGTCAGATACAACTAAAGCAATTTAGCATGCACAACATACAGTTAAATCCCTGTTGAGGGAACTCTACTTAGTATTCTGTGATAACAGGACTTCCCTGGTCCAGTGGCTAAGACCTCGTGCTCTCAATGCAGGGGGCTTGGGTTCAATCTCTGGTTGGGGAACTACATCCCATATGTCTTAACTAAAAGATCCCATGTGACACAAAGGTAAAAAATCCAGCATTCTGAACCTCAGACCCTGTGCAGCCAAATAAATAAGTAAATACATATTTTTTACAAAATTCTGTAATAACAGATATGGGGAAAGAATCTAAAAAAGAATGGATATATGTCTGAGATATATATATATATATATATATATATATATATATATATATATGTAACTGGATCACTGTGCTGTTCTCCTGAAACTAACACAGCATGGTCAACCAACTACTGTTGTTCTTTGGTTGCTAAGACTTTTACGACCCCGTGGACTGCAGCCCGCCAGGCTCCTCTGTCCATGGGATTCTCCAGGCAAGAATACTGGAGTGGGATGCCATTTCCTTTTCCAGGGGATCTTCCCAACCCAGGGATCCAACCCCTGTCTCCTGCATGGCAAGCGGATTCTTTACAGAGCCACCAGGGAAGCCCAAATCAACTATACCCCAATATAAAATAAAAATTAAATTAACACAAAAACTCCCGGTTGAGTGAACGAACACGCGAATCACTGGAGCCGCCCCCGCGCTGCGCCAGCACAAACCTTCGGCCTTCTCCTCCCTTCCAGGCGGAAGGCCGGCGCGCCAGCAGAAGGCCATCCCCAGAGCTCACCTGATCTTCGTCATCGACTGTGCGCGAGGGAAGCAGATCTCCCTGGCAGCACCCCCGGGGCCACCCCGCACCCCCAGTCCCAAACCGGGACCTGCCGTCCCTCCGATGAAGACCTACATCTTGTTATGCGGGGAAAAGCAGTCCCCCAACCTGACTCGGGAGGCTCCGCTAGGTGGGAGGGACCTTGCGCCGGCCGGGGGGCCCTGCCCAGGTGCCCCCTGCAGAGGGACTACGGCCCAAGCTTCCCCCCCAGGCAGCCCAGGAGGCCTTGCAGAGGCTCCTGAAGCCAAGGGGAGCCCGGTGAAGGCCGTGTCTTCGCGGTCCTCCGCGTGGGGAACGGTCATCGGCTCCCTCAAGGCCCTCTCCTCCTGCGTCTGCGCACAGGCGGATTGACTGCGGAAGCCTGGCCGTGGGTGGGGAGGCTCGGGGATCCGTGCACGATTCCCCGGGTCCACGCCCGCCTCCCCAGCGGAGCAGAAGGCTTTTCTACCTGAGCCAGAGAAGGAGAGTTAGATCCGAAAGGACATCTGAAACAGCCCCAAGCATCCTACTTCTTCCTTCCTCTCCATCTTTGCTAGCCTTTCAGCGGCAACAGGATAAGGCACCACCAGGTAGAATGAGGCTGAGTCAGTCACACAGCATATTCTAATGCAGCATCTCCCAATTCCCAGCCCTGCAAAAGCACTGAAAAAGACACTGCAGCTTTCTTGGAGTTTGTATTCCTGAGGGTGGGGGAGAAAGGTTAAACAACCCAATAAAGACTATTTGAACAGTATAATGAGTGCTGTATAGAAACCGAGCAAGGTGGTGGGATGGAAGATGATGGAACAAAGAGGTGGGTTTTTTGTTTTGTTTTGTTTTGTTTTGTTTAATGGTTGCTCCTCTTGACATGCAGGGTTTTCTCCAGTGGCTCAGCGGCAAAGAATCTGCCTGTAATGAGACACAGATTCGATCCCCCGGGTTGGGAAGATGCCCTGGAGGAGGGCATGGCAACCCACTCCAGTATTCTTGACTGGAGAACCCCATGGGCAGAGGAGCCTGGTGGGCTACAGTCCACAGGATTGCAAAGAGGCGGACACCACTGAAGCAAATTAGCATGCATTGCATGGCATGCAGGATCTTGGTTCCCCAACCAGGGATCGAACCTGTGCCCCCTGCAATGGGAGTGCAGAGTCCTAACCACTGGACTCACAGGGAATTCGTGGCAAGAGGTTTTTTTGATATTTTGGTTGGGAAAGGCCTCTCTGAATGGGGAACAAAGTATGATCTAAAAGATGATCTAAAAGTATGATCTCTTGATGAAAGTGAAAGAGGAGAGTGAAAAAGTTGGTTTAAAATTCAACATTCAGAAAACTAAGATCATGGCATCCAGTCGCATCACTTCATGGCAAATAGATGGGGAAACAGTGGAAACAGTGACTGACTTTA
Source organism: Odocoileus virginianus (assembly GCF_023699985.2). NCBI lineage: Eukaryota > Metazoa > Chordata > Mammalia > Artiodactyla > Cervidae > Odocoileus > Odocoileus virginianus. The sequence goes on from NC_069703.1 coordinate 28,273,203, forward strand.
CTTTTTTGGGCTCCAAAATCACTGCAGATGGTGATTGCAGCCATGAAATTAAAAGATGCTTACTCCTTGGAAGGAAAGTTGTGATCAACATATACAGCATATTAAAAAACAGAGACATTACTTTGTCAACAAAGATCCATCTTGTCAAAGCTATGGTTTTTCCAGTAGTCATGCATGGATATGAGAGTTGGACTATAAAGAAAGCCAAGCGCCAAAGAATTGATGCTTTTGAACTATGGTGTTGGAGAAGACTTTTGAGAGTCCCTTGGACTGCAAGGAGATCTAACCAGTCCATCCTAAAGGAAATCAGTCCTGAATATTCATTGGAAGAACTGATGTTGAAGCTGAAACTCCAATAGTTTAGCCACCTGATGTGAAGAGCTGACTCATTGGAAAAGACCCTGATGCTAGGGAAGATTGAGGGCAGGAGGAGAAGGGGACGACAGAGGATGAGGTGGTTGGATGGCATCACCGACTCGGTGGACATGAGTTTGGGTGGACTCTGAGAGTTGATGGTGGACAGGGAGGTCTGGCGTGCTGCGGTTCATGGGGTCGCACAGAGTCGAACATGACTGAGCGACTGAACTGAACTGAAAAGATGAGAAGGAGCCAGCACTGGGAACTATCCTCCCCAGGATCACCTGGTTGGTTTCTCATCCAGAGTAGGAGTCAGAACCTCCCAGCACAACGGGCAGGGGCGGTACAGTGGCTGCAGTCATCTGAGCTCACCGTGCAAGGGTGTAGGTCACCAGGGATCACTGGGAGGGCACGGGACTCAGGATGGGAGATTTAAGGACCCAGATGGGGTGGGAAATGAGGGGAACTGAGTTCTCAGGATGGGGGTGGAAGTACTCAGAAAGGGAAGGGAGTATCATGCTTGAACAGGTGAAAATGAGATATTACTTATTGAGCATCCACTACAGACCAGGCTTATACTGCCCCCAGGGACACAGAAAAGTAGGTGAGGGAACTTTGTCCCTTTCCCCCAGGGCAATCCTGGTCCTCAGCAGGAAGTGGAAGTTGCTCTGAGGGAAGATGAAGGTCTAAGAGATGCTGATGAAGAGGGTCTCAAGGCTCTTGGATTTAAATTGTTGAATATTCATTTATTCACTAATGTTTTAATAGGTTCCTACAAACACTGGTGGGTTTCCCAGGTGGCACTCATGGTACAGAAACTGCCTGCCAATGCGGGAGACATATGAGACACAGTTTTGATCCCTGGGTCCGGAAAATCTCCTGGAGGAGGGCATGGTAACCCACTCCAGCATTTTCTTGCCTAGAGAATCTCATGGACAGAGAAGGTTGGTGGGTTACAGTCCATAGAGTTGCAAAGAGTCAGACATGACTGAGTGACTTAGCATGCACACACAAACACTGGTGGCTAACATGTATTGACCATTTGCTCTGTGCCAGGGAAATGCCTGTACAGAGAAGCGCCTTTTTTTTTTTAATCCATTTCACATATTAGAGAACCATGGCACAGAGAAGTTGAGGCGTGCACTCAAGGTCCGTAGACAGGTGGAGCTGGGCTTAGAACCCAAACCAGCCCTACCGCAGATGGCCTCTCTTCCTGGCAGTGTCTCTTCTAAACAGAGGGGATCTAGAGAGAGCAGACCCTGTCCTCAAGGCGCTCACAGCCAAGTAGGGGAGGTGAGAAAGAAGACGACTGCTGATTGTTGTAACTTCTGGTAAGTGCAGCAGTAAGGGCACACAGAATGAGATTGGGGCTGGAGGAGGGTGCCCAGGCCACTCAGGAGAGGAGATCAGGAGGGCTTCATGCAGGAAGTGGCATCTAAACTAAAATCTGACCAGTCGAGTGAGTCATACCAAGGCAAGGGGCAAGAGTGGGGAGTGCTCCAGGGAGAAGGGCCAGTCTGGCTGGAGTATTCATTCATTCATTCACCAAGTATTTGTTGGGCGCCCACTGTTTGCTAGACTCTGGGCTAGACCCTGGGATAGAACAGTGACAGACAGACAAGGCTTTGCCATCAAGGAGCTTGTCCTCCAGCTGGGGGAGAGAATGCATGTACACACTCCAAACAGAGGCCGGAGAAGTGACAGGGACCATCTCACGGGAGGCCTTGCAGGCCTCTGAGATGGGGACTACTGGAAATTATGACCCACCTTATAAAAAAAAGATGCCTTAGCTCTTGTGCTGGGAGAGGAAGGCAGGGGAGGAAGCTGCATCTTAATCCAGGCAAAGGCAGTAATTATCTGTCCTAGAGAGGTGGTGAGAGAGGAGTCTGGACTGTTGACATCCCCTCCTCTGTCCTCCCCTTGCTGAGAATCACTATACTAGCAGAGACCAGAGGCAGGGCTGGAAGTCTGAGACCCTGCAGGAAGAGGGTAGGGCTGCAGGCCTAGCTTCCTGCCAGCAGGTGTCGCCCCAACATCAGACTGGGCAGCCACGCCTTCCGGGCTGGGGGAGGGCCAAGCTTTCAGAAGCCAGGCTTTTACCCTAATCCATGTCCCTTTCCTCTCGAATAGTCACTGTTGATGCCACTTCAGTTCCTCTCGCACTGGACCCGTGAAGACACTGAGGCACAGAGAGATGAAATGATCTCCCCAAGTTCACCAAGTCCAAACCGCAGACAGTGTGACTATGCAGTTACAGCGTCGTAAGCCTGTACTGCGCTGTAGGTGCTGTGCTCGTGTTTGCTGAAGGAGTGAGTGAACGGTCCCCAGGGATCATTCCCCAAGGAACAGTCCCCAGGGTCTGGCTGTGTGCGGGGGTGTCTGAGGGTTGAACAAGGGACTGAGGCCCTCAGTGAGCTGGGCACACAGGTGGAGGAGAACACCTCATCTCTTCCCCACAGTCCTGTGGGGGCCGCCCCATTGTACAGATACGGAGACTGAGGCCCGGCTGGGTGGAGTGACTAGCCCAAGGTCATGCAGACAGCGAGTGGCAGAGCCAGGGCTGAAATGGAGACGGCGCGTCCTCAGAGTTTTATCTACCCACCATATCACAGAAACTTACTGAAAAGCTGTTGAGAGGATGAACCAACAAAGAAGAAAGACCTTCCTGAAGCAGCGAGTAGAAGTGTGAATCGGTGAGTGTGTCTCCAGGTCGGCAGCCATGCCTATCAGGACTGTGTCCCCAGTGCCCTAAAAGTGCCTGGTGCATGGTACGTGCTCAAGAATTGTGTGGGAAGAAAGGGAGGAAGAAGCAGAAGGAAGGGAGGGAAGCAAGGAGGGAGAGGCAGGTTTGCAGTCTGCTCTCTCCCCTCCGGCTCCCTGGGGCCAGCGGCCCGGCTTCATGCCCCTCAGGAAGGCTCCCCAGGGCCCCCACCCTGCCAGCAGCCCCCAAACCCCCAGGGAGAGCTGCCCCTGGGTCCAGGCACTGGAAGGCCCCAGAGCTCAGGACAGGTCTGGGGCTGCTCGGGGTAGCCCAGGCCCGCTGTGCTGACTGTAAACAGCACCATCCCGCTGCCCAGAGGCTCCTGCCTGGGACCCCAGCCTGGCAGACTCCAACCTCCCTGCTCCTCAGGACGCTCTCCCGTGTGAGGGCAGAGTCAGGGGGTGGAAGCTTGGGTTTCCTCATTCAGAAAACAAACACACAGATTCTAACAGGAGCTTAGCATTTCCCAAGCTTACACTAAACACCATCTGGCTCTGGCTGTCACAGTGGGCCTGGGAGGGTGCTACCTGATCTTTGTTTGTGGAAGAGGAAACCAAGGCTTCCAGGTGCTTCTCTTGCCCACCTCCCCCACCCCCAGGGCCCAGACAGGTCTTCCAGGAGGGCCTTGGAGAACTTACCACTTTATTATTATTACTATTAATTTTTTTTTTGGTTGCACCGGGTCTGTGTTGCTGCGCTCGGGCTTTCTAGCTGCGTGAGCGAGGGCCACTCCTTGCAGTGCTGGGGCTTCTCATTTTGGCGGCTCCTCTTGTCACAGAGCATGGGTTCCAGGCTCAGGAGGTGCATCAAGAGGCCGCTAGAGCTCAGACTCAGTGGTTGTGGTGCGCGGACTGCAGTTGCTCCGTGGCACGTGGAATCTTCTGGGACCAGGGATCGGACCTGTATCCCCGGTGCTGGCAGGTGGGTTCTCACCCACTGTACCACCGGGAAGTCCCAGGAACCTACCTTTTCCGTCTGTTTCACCTGCTTTTCCTGGAAAGAGGACCCCAGGTACAAGGCAGCTCCTCTGCCCTTCCAGTCCAAGTCTTCATCTTAATGGAGCCAGAGATGGAGTGTCAGGATTCAAACAGAAATGAGATTAGGGGGCTCTAAATGAGCCCTGCTGGGTGTTTTCAGTGCATGGCATATGTGAACTATAGTCAACCATATGTACCAAGCCCTTTAAGTGTATTACAAAACAACCACAGCAGGTAGAACCTGTTAGCACCATTTATGGTGCAACAGTTCAGTTCAGTCGTTCAGTCGTGTCTGACTCTTTGTGACCCCATGGACTGCAGCACACCGGGCCTCCCTGTCCATCACCAACTCCCAGAGTTTACTCAAACTCATACCCCTTGAGGCAGTGATGCCATCCAACCATCTCATCCTCTGTCATCCCCTTCTCCTCCCACCTTCAAGCTTTCCCAGCATCAGGGTCTTTTCCAATGAGTTAGTTCTTTGCATCAGGTGGCCAAAGTATTGGAGTTTCAACATCAGTTCTTCCAATGAATATTCAGGACTGATTTCCTTTAGGGTTGACTGGTTGGAACTCCTTGCAGTCCAAGGGACTCTCAAGAGTCTTCTCCAACACCACAGTTCAAAAGCATCAATTCTTCAGGGCTCAGCTTTCTTTATAGTCCAACTCTCACATCCATACGTGACTACTGGAAAAACCATCATGGCCTTGACGAGACAGACCTTTGTTGGCAAAGTAATGTAACATAAAAAGTCTCTGCTTTTTAATATGCTGTCTAGGTTGATCACAGCTTTTCTCCAAAGGAGTAAGCATCTTTTAATTTCATGGCTGAAGTCACCATCTGCAGTGATTTTGGAGCCCCCCAAAAAATAAAATCTGTCACTGTTTCCACTGTTTCCCCATCTATTTGCCATGAAGTGATGGGACTGGGTGCCATGATCTTAGTTTTCTGAATGTTGAGTTTTAAGCCAACTTTTTCACTCTCCTCTTTCACTTTCATCAAGAGGCTCTTTAGTTCTTTGCTTTCTGCCATAAGGGTGATGTCATCTGCATATCTGAGGTTATTGATATTTCTCCCGGCAATCTTGATTCCAGCTTGTGCTTCATCCAGTCTGGCACTTCTCATGATTTACTCTGCATAGAAGTTAAATAAGCAGGGTGACAATATACAGCCTTGACGTACTCCTTTCCCGATTTGGAACCAGTCTGTTGTTCCATGTCCAGTTCTAACTGTTGCTTCCTGACCTGCATACAGATTTCTCAAGAGGCAGGTCAGGTGGCCTGGTATTTCCATCTCTTTCAGAATTTTCCACACTTTGTTGTGATCCACACAGTCGAAGGCTTCTGCATAGTCAATAAAGCAGAAATAGATGTTTTTCTGGAACTCTCTTGCTTTTTTCGATGATCCAGCGGATGTTGGCAATTTGATCACTGGTTCCTCTACCTTTTCTAAAACCAGCTTGAACATCTGGAAGTTCATGGTTCACGTATTGTTGAAACCTGGTTTGGAGACTTTTGAGCATTACTTTGCTAGCATGTGAGATGAGTGCAATTGTGCAGTAGTTTGAGCATTCTTTGGCATTTTCAACTTTGGGATTGGAATGAAAAGTGACCTTTTCCAGTCCTGTGGCCACTGTTGAGTTTTCCAAATTTGCTGGCATGTTGAGTGCAGCACTTTCACAACATCATCTCTTAGGATTTGAAATAGCTCAACTGGAATTCCATCCCTCCACAAGCTTTGTTCGTAGTGATGCTTCCTAAGTCCCACTTGACCTCACATTCCAGGATGTCTGGCTCTAGGTGAGTGATCACATCATCGTAGTTATCTGGGTCGTGAAGATGTTTTTTGTACAGTTCTTCTGTGTATTCTTGCCATGGTGCAACAGAGAGGTTAAGTTACTTAGTCAAGATCACGAAGCTCACAAGCAGCAGAGACAAGAGTTGAACCCAGGTGGTGTGGCTCCAGAGTCTACAGCTGATCCTCCACTCTTTGTTTTAATGAAATCTATACATCACACACTTTCAATCGTTAGTCACCTATCCATGTCTAGGGCCCCGCTTGAACTACGCTTTTTAACTTATTTCGCCGCATCAGGTCTCAGGTGTGGTGCACAGGATCCGCCCACATTGCAGCTTCGTGGACTCTCTGGTTGTGGTGCGCCAGCTCGACAGATGCGCAGCGTTCTGGCTTAGTTGCCTCTCTCCCAGTCCTGGCATGTGGGATCATAGTTCCCTGACCAGGGATCAAACCCAAATCACTGGACCACCAGGAAAGTCCTGAGCCTCCACTCTTTTTTTTTTTAAAGTAAGTTTTTAGATTTTATATTTGTATTTTTGGCTGCGCCGGGTCGTCGCTGCCACTGCGCCCCGGCTTTCTCTAGTTGCGGTGGGCGGGGGCTGCTCTTTGCTGCGGTGCATGGGCTTCTCTGTGGAGCACAGGCTCCAGGCGTGCAGGCTTCAGCCACCGCAGCACTCGGGCTCAGTAGCTGTGGCACAGGGGCTTGGTTGCTTCGCAGCATGTGGAATCTCCCAGGATCAGGGATGAACCCACATCCCCTGCATTGGCAGGTGGATTCTTATCCACTGGGCCACCAAGGACCCGCCACTCTTTACTAAGGCTTCTGAGCTTTTTTGAAAATTCCACAAGCATTTATTTAGCTCCTTTCCCATGCTGGGCTTGGGAGCAAGAAGGCAGAATAAGGCATCTTCTGCCATCGCAGAACTGGGATCCAAGGCAGACAGGAAGCGGACAGGGGTGAGGGAAGATGGAGAGGTACAACGGGGAAGTGGGTCAGGGAAGGGTGGTCTGGGGATGGGGGGTGGTCTGGTAAAGAAGCTCTGGCCTGAAGTTCTAGAGGCCTGGTCTTCATCCCGTCTCTGACACTGACTTGCTTTGTGACCGAGGGCAAGGCCCTACCCCTCCCAGGCTCTGGGTCCCCCATCAAACCATGAGGAATTGGGAGTGACTCCCAGAGGATATGGGGCTGGCCAACCAAGTCTCAAGTCTGCCCTCAGCCCCGGGCATGTGCTCATCTCATCTGAATCTGAGCTTCTTTTAAACACAAGTTTTGGGCCTAGGGTTCCTTGAGCTCTGTGACTCTGACCTGGTAACTCTGGGGGACTTTTGGGAGGAGGAGGCTTTTGGTCTGGGCTAGGCCTTTTTTTTTTTTTTTCTTTACAGCATTGCAGTGGTTTTTGTCATACATTGAATTAGCCATGGATTTACATGTATTCCCCATCCCGGTCCCCCCTCCCACCTCCCTCTCCACCCCATCCCTCTGGGTCCTCCCAGTGCACCAGGCCTGAGCACTTGTCTCATGCATCCAACCTGGGCTGGTGATCTGTTTCACCCTAGATATACATGTTTCGATGCTGTTCTCTTGAAACATCCCACCCCCGGGTTCTCCCATAGAGTCCACAAGTCTGTTCTATACATCTGAGTCTCTTTTTCTTTTTTTGCATATAGGGTTATTGTTACCATCTTTCTAAATTCCATATATATGTGTTAGTATACTGTAATGGTCTTTATCTTTCTGGCTTACTTCGCTCTGTATAATGGGCTCCAGTTTCACCCATCTCATTAGAACTGATTCAAATGAATTCTTTTTAACGGCTGAGTAATATTCCATGGTGTATATGTACCACAGCTTCCTCATCCATTCATCTGCTGATGGGCATCTAGGTTGCTTCCATGTCCTGGCAATTATAAACAGTGCTGCGATGAACATTGGGGTGCACGTGTCTCTTTCAGATCTGGTTTCCTTGGTGTATATGCCTAGAAGTGGTATTGCTGGGTCATATGGCAGTTCTATTTCCAGTTTTTTAAGAAATCTCCACACTGTTTTCCATAGCGGCTGTACTAGTTTGCATTCCCACCAACAGTGTAAGAGGGTTCCCTTTTCTCCACACCCTCTCCAGCATTTATTGCTTGTAGACTTTTGGATAGCAGCCATCCTGACTGGCGTGTAATGGTACCTCATTGTGGTTTTGATTTGCATTTCTCTGATAATGAGTGATGTTGAGCATCTTTTCATGTGTTTTTTTGCCATCCGTATGTCTAAAAATATGGAACGCTTCACGAATTTGCGTGTCATCCTTGCGCAGGGGCCATGCTAATCTTCTCTGTATCGTTCCAATTTTAGTATATGTGCTGCCGAAGCGAGCACTGGGCTAGGCCTTTGAAAGTGTTGGCACCTCCTAGCTCCTCCACACCCATCAGGCACTGGACCTGGACTTGTTCACAGATTTCCAGCCCTGGAAGGCTGCATGTTTTCAACTTCCCCGGCCTCCTGCCCACACGCTCTGCTAAAGCTGTAAGATGTAAGTGTTCCCCTTCCCTATACAGAAGGGCAGGGAGTGGGGGACTGATCTGAGCTGGCCCAGCAGAGGACATTCTAGAGCCACAGTGATTCACATTCTAGCCATGCCACTTCCCAGCTGTGTGACCTTGGGCCAGTCACTTGACTTCTCTGAACCGCCTGCCTTTCTTGGTGCCCACCTTGCAGGATGGTGGGTATGAGCAGGTGTTTGGCACACACTAGGAGCTCAATGAATGGGGCTGCTATAATTATTTTTCACGTGGCGTGGGCGGATCCCAGGACCCGCAGCCAGGTCTATTTTTAACCTGGAAAGCGTAGGGGTCCAGTAGAAACAAAGAGCTGCCGCCCGCCCCGCGCCAGGGGGCGGAGCCAACGCGCTGAGCCCGAGGTCTCCAGCCCCGCCCTCCTCTTCCGCGGGTCACCTTGGCAGGAGGGCGCCTTCAGTCTCCACCGGCTCCCTCAGCCTCTAAAAGCCCCTTCTGGGGAGGGGCCGCTGGGGCCCTAAGGGTGGGGAACATTCGGCCCCATTGGCCACCGGGGAGCTGCCCCCTTTCCTGGCCCAGGGAGAGACTCCGCTGGGCTGGGGATGCCAAGGTGAGCCTGGCCCCAAGTAGGGGTCGGAGGAGTGGGAGAGCTGGTCCCTCCTCCCCCCAACTCCTCAGCGATGAGTGTTGGGGCTGCAAATAGCCCGGTGGAATCAGTGAGTCACGGAGACTGGAAATACCGTGCCCCTTGCCTCCCTTCCCTCCCCTCCTCCAGACTGCCCCTAGCTGCCTGGAACTCCGATTTCAGTAGCGCCTGGTGGTTTGTGTGGGGCGTCCTTCCAAAGGGCGCTCAGACTCCCTGAACCGGTCTGCTCCCCGCCAGGTTCCAGCCGGCCTCTGCCCGGGCTGTGTGCCCCTAGGTTAGTCCCTCAGCCTCTGTGGTCCTCCAACCCGGCTAGTAACAAGACTGGCTTCAAAAGCCGCCCAGTGCAGCTGGCCCACTCTTGGTGTCCCCGTGCCTGGGACAGCGCCTGGCAGGTAGGAGCAGGGGCTGGCAGTTGGAAGAGAAGGCGATGCAAGTGTTTCAGGGAAACCATTCCCAGAAGGCTGCCCAATGGGCCGGGGAACCAAGGCAGGAGGCCAAAGGAACCCATATTTCTGTGCCGTCTTGACCTTTACTTGAGCTACCACCCCAGCCCCCCCAATCTCAAGAAAGATGGATGTTTATCCAGCTTTCCATTCCTGCCCTACCCCAAGCTTGAAAACTTCAGGCGGGTGACCTCCAGAAGCCAGTGATTCTGCTGTTTATTGTGTGTGCAGGATACAACGCAAGGACCCACCCCACCCCGGGTCATCCCCTGAGGGCCCCAGAACGGCAGGGACGAGGCCACTTCACAGAGCACTGACCCAGGAAGCGCAGGAGGCCAGACAGACAGGGACCCACCCTCCCTGCTCAGCCCTACCTCTGAATGTGGGAGACTGCGCCTGGGTCGTGGGGGGCAGCTGGGGGTCCCCAGAATGGAGGCTGGCAGGAGGTCCTTGTCCTGGCCTGGGGATGAGGAGGGACAGGGGTGGGGCATTCTCTCTCTAGCAGGAAGCTGTGGGGTGGGTGCAGGGCAGAGAGGCAGAACAGGGGAGCTCTTCCCCTCTGCACGGAGGGGCAGGTGGGGTTCGAGAGTGGCTTCCGACATCCTGGGTTCAAACCCATGCTTCAGTGGGCAAGCTGGCTGCTCAGCTGCTCACTCCTTCCCCACTGATAAAAGTAACAAGTGGAGATTGTAAACCTGATTTCAGAGTGTTCTGAGAGTTTCCTGGTGGTCCAGTGGTTAAGGCTCCGCCTCCCCACATAGTGGGTGCGGGTTCAATCTCTGCTTAGGGAACCCCACAGGCTGCAGGGTGTGACCAAAATTTGAGAAAGAAAGTTCTGAATTTGGCTGCAACCAATGGTAACGCTTAGTATTTGAAGGACAAGGGTAACCGGGCATGTGTGTGTGTGTGTGTGTGTGTGTGCATGCGCACCTGTTTGTGTGCATGTGGTATACACACACTCCATGCCTATAGTTTCACAGATAATAGATAGGGAGGATGGGGAAGGCAGACGGCCACAAGGGAAGGTTGGTGGGAAGCTGGGATCCTACCTCCAGGACTCAAGCCCCATCCATGCTTCCTTTTATGGGTGACTTGTCTGCAGTGGAGACAGTCCTAGGAGCCCAGGTCTCCGGGTGGGAGGAGGAAGGGTCAGCCCCGCCCCCCGGCCCAGGCTTCCCTGGAGGTATGAGCAGGTGACAGATGGTTCACACAGTTTATCACGAGCCAGCTGTATTGGAAAAACCCCATCTATATACAGACACAACATGGCCCTGCCCGGGGGCATTGGGCTGGATGGGGCACCTTGTGAGCGGGCAGCCTGGCAGCGGTCTCTGGGCTTGGAGAGCGGCTGCAGGGAAACGGACCCTCAGGGCTGTCTCCTGCCTCTCCATGTCTGGCAGTTGGGTTTCATGGGCGCCTCTGCCAGTGACCTCCCTCCGCCCTCCTGCTCCCCTTGGCCAAGGCGGTCCCGGGTACCCAGTTCCCCTGCCCTGCAGCGACTCCAAAGATGAAAGACTATGTCTGTCTGTCCTGCAGATTATTTGCCCAGCTTGCCTGTCCCAGCCCCCTTCTCCAAACCGGGTTCTCTGGGATCTCCTGTTCCCATCCCAAACCCTTTGTTCTGGATTAAGGCCGTATCTGCAATCTGGGGGCCACAAGTGAGACAGGGGGGTCCCCGGCCTGCCCTGGGTAGAGAAGAAGCCCTCATTTGGGGGTGGGGATGACCCACCTGGGGTCTGGGGTGGGGTGGGGTGTCAGGGCCGGGAACCTGGGCTGAGACGTCCCCAGAGCTGACACGAGGGGATCAGGAGAGCCACTCTGGCTGGCCGGAGGGGGAGAACACGACACGGGGCAGTGGGGGGGGCGCGGGGCGGCCCTCAGATCTTGATCTCCGTCCGGAAGGTCTGCTGCACGTGCTCCGTGGGGGGCTGGCGCCGGGCCCGGATGGTGAGGCTGCCGTCCTCCCGCAGGGCCGAGGTCACTGACGTGGGGTCCACGTCCTCCGGCAGCTGGCACTTGTGAGCGAAGGTGTTCATGACGGTGCCGTCGGCTGCCAGCTGGGGAAGGGCCGAAGGATCAGGGCGGGCTGCCCCCCTCCACGCCCCCCAAACCCCTCCGCCTGTTCACGTCAAGCCCCAGCCCCTGCTCCCTGCTCCCACCCCAGCTGGGCCCCTCACGCCCTGGGCTCCTGCTCTCAGGTGCGAGGGCCTGGCATCGGAGCTGCCCGGGGCAGCGGTGGCCTCTGGCTGAGCGCCGAGCTGCACTGGAACGTGCAGAGGAGTTCAGAGGACCCCAGCGGGCCGGGGGAGGGCGAGGCTCGGTGGGGGAGCCCAGAGGAGAAGTGGGGAGGCTGGGGGGGGCGCGTTTCCGGGGATCCTGAGCAGCAAGGAGCGCAGAGCTACGCTCGCATTCCCGTGCGTGGATGTCCGTCAGCCGCTGGCAGCCGCGGCCCCTGACGCCGCCAGCACACAGTGTCCAGCAGAGCCCGGGCGGCTGAGTCAGTGGTGGGGGCAGGGCGGGCACGTGCTGCCCACTGGTCCTGGCACCGCAGGGCCTGGCTCCCTGATGGGGGCCCTCTGGGCTCAAGGGAGGAAGCCGGGCCATCAGAGGCGGCCGTGGGCAGCCCCTCTCCTCTAAGGGGCACCTCCCTGTTCAGCCACAGCCACCCCCTTCTCCAGGGTGCAGGCCTCCTGACCCTGAGCCCAGTTCAGGGGTTCAGAGATGAGATGCTAGCCGGGCCCCTGGGTCTGGGAGAAACGAGGCCTTGAGGGGCGTCAGGGGCGAGAGCTCGTTCCCCAGCTGCCCCCGGGCATGAGGCGCCCACCACCCACAGGCCGAGAGGGAGGGCCGCCCTCCCCCTCTCAGCTCCCTTTCTTGCCTCGCCTCCTGGGGGCCCCTCCTGCACCCCTCTGCCCCTCCCCCCTCCCCTGTGGCTCCCCTGGCTCCTGAAGAAAGCCCCTGGGAGCCTGGGGCAGAGAGGGGCAGTGAAAGGGTCCTGTGGCCCACCAGCCACAGGAGCAAGGCCTCCTGTTTGTCCTGGGGGTTGGGGGGCGCTGTCAGGGTGCAGGGTCCCAGGATGGGACGTAGCGGGGTGGTGGGGGGGGGGGGGGCCTGTGCAGAGGGTACGGGTGTGAAGTCCAGGGTCGCTGCGGGGGAACAGGCTCACCTTCTCAGCCCGCACCTCTATGTGGTTGTTGGAGGTGGTGACGATGATGTCTTCAGGTGAGAAGTCACTCACGTCCACAGCAAACTCGTAGGCGTCTCCCAGGGTCTTGATGTTGCCCGGTCCCCCGGCGCGGGCCGTGGGGAGTGCTGGACGGGCAGAGCACAGGGCAGGCTGGTCCCCAGGGCCAGGTTTCCGGCTCCCTCTCGGTGCGGGGTGAAGGGGCAGACCCTGAGGCCTTGCCGCCCCCTCAACCATGGCTCCTAACCGGCCCGCCCCCCTCACCCTTTGCGGCCCACCTTCTGCACCGAGGGGGCGGGGCCTTGCCCAGCAGAGGCTGTGGGGGAGGGGCGTGCGTGTATGACGCTCTGCAGGGCCCCGCCCCAGGCCTGCAGGAGGGGGGTCTGCGTGCCTCCCCCGGGCTTGCAGATCTCAGGACTCCAGAGAGGACCTGGCCCCAGGCCCCGCCTGACCCGGGCACCAGAGCTGACCCCAGGCCAGCACTGTCTCCTGAAGGCCAGTCCGGCCACGTCTGCCCCGGCGGCCACGCGGGGCTGCAGCTGTAGCACCTGTCGCTGGAGGTGCGGCGGTGGCCACGCCGTCGCGTGTCCCCGCCCTGCGCAGCTCCCCTTCCCACGGGGCCCCGAGCACTTGCCTGGAAAGGCCAGGGGCTCCGAGTGGGGCCGCATGAAGCTGCCAAAATCCTCGGAGAACATGCTCAAGGTCTTCTCCATGGGTGGGTCCTGGGCCGGGAGGCTGTGGGAGGCCGAGGAGGAGGAGGAGGAGGAGGAATGGAAGCTCCGCTCCGCTCTGAAGGTGGAGGAGGTCCTGTGGCTCATCCACGGGTGGCGGCAGGCCCCGGCCGGCGGGCTGGGCGGGCAGGCAGCACGGGGGGCAGAGGGCTCGGGGAGCTGCCGGGCCCCGGCCGCCGCCGCTTTATAAGGCCCGGCAGCCCCGGGCGCGGGGCCAGCCTCTTGTCTACCGGCTAAATTTAGTCCTCTCCGTGGCCCAGAGGGGCTGGGGAGCTTCTCCAGGGAGACAGCCCTGTTGACAGTTTAACGCGGGCGGCCGCGAGGCTGAGCTCACCGCCTGGCATTCCAGGCTGATAACTCCAGCCCCGGAGCGGAGCCGCCACGGCAACCACGCGGGGGCCTGGCTGTCCACGCCCCCCGCCGCTCAGACCGGGAGCCTGCCTCAGGCCCCTGTGCATGCCTGTCTCTGAGTCTCTGTCTTCCCCCAGCAGTGGAAGAAGTGTGCCTCCCTCATCAGACTGCAGACCTCTTGCAGAGGGTTTTCTCTCTCCTGCCCCCTTTCCCCCGAAGTTTCAGCCCTTGGTGCGAGGGATCAGGGCAGAGGACCAAGGCCCTGGATCTGAGGAGGTCAGGAGATGCAAGGTCAGGGGTGCATGGGGGACCCCCACCCATGGGAATCCCCGTGTGAGGCAAGGGCTTCCCCAACCAGGACAGATAACCTTCACGGTCATCTCTTGGGAGGCCTGAGACAGCCCTGAAGGGGGAAATAAAACATGCAGCTCTTCCCCTCCCAGCCCCCCAAGGGACCCAGATGTCAGGCTTGTCTCTCTGCCCCCCGCCCCTCCCACCACCCCGACTCTGGAACGTTTCAAGACCCAGAGGAGAAAGCTGAGGCAGGGTGGGTTGGGTCTGGACTCAGGGGAGGAGAGCAGATGATTCAGGAATGGTCCCTAACGATATAGAAGGTTCTGTTCCCAGGAGCTGTCTGCCTGACCTCCAGCTCAGAGGAGAGGCCGGGGAGGCAGCAGGAGAGGTTTCAGTTGGGGGTAAAGGAGGCTCGGCCAGACGGTTATTCTAGCTCTGAGTTCTGAGGGGCCTGCTGGGCCTGGGCTCCTGGCTGGGAGCTTTCCAGTGTGGCCTCATTCAATCCCTGCAAGGAGAGGTTGCTCCCATTTTAGAGATGGAGAAACAGAGCCTCACAGAGAGCCTGGGGCTTGCACCTGGGAAGTGGCAGAGCTGGGATCTAAAACTGGAGGTATCTGACCCAAACCCCCCCAGGAAGCCAGAGCAACCTGAACATCCATGTAAGGAGACAGGCTGGCCCAGAACCCCCTGAGAGGCCCCTGTTCACACACAGGTCAGCGGGCGACCTGAACATCCATATAAGGAGACAGGCTGGCCCAGAACACCAAGAAGCCCCTGCTCACACACAGGCCCACGGAGCCTGGCCTGACATCACGCAGCATCAGGGGGTGCCAGGGAAGGCTGACCTCGGAGGCTGGGGCCCTTGCTCCCCTCCTTCCCAGACCAGAGCTGGTTCTTCCTCCCCATGGAGGTCTCTCTGACTGCTGCAGCCCACGAAGGAGGTCCTGCCCCAGTGCACACTGTACCAGCTGGCCTTGCCCACCCTGGCGCTGGGTGTGACTCGGGCTTCCAGTGTCCCCGCTCCTGTCTGAGACTGCCAATCCCCTGAGGCAGGTCTTCACCTGTCTGCCCCATCAGAATGGGGGCTCCTGAACATGGAGACCGTTCCCCTCTTGTCTGGGTCCCGCACAGCCTCCCCCTTGGTGTGTGTGTGGCGGGGGTCCAGCTACATGGGTGATGACTGGGGCTGGTGGTCCATGCAGTGGGGTCAGGGTGGCAGCTGGAGCAAGAGGGTTCTGTGTCTCCAGTGGAGATTCCTGCCTGGCTGGGTCACCCCCCACCAAAGAGGGGCTTCCAGCAGGGCTGCCAGGAAGTCACCAGCACTGAAGTGAGACAGAGGGACAGTGGGGGTGGGGCTGGGGGGCCAGAGGCCTGCTGCCCGCCCGCCAGGAAACAGGAGCCCGTGGCTAAATGCAGATACACGGTCACGGTGCGGAGGCCTGAGTCACTGCTCCTGGACGTCAGATCTCATTACCCACCCCCGCCCACCGAGCCTCCCCCCTCCCCCCGCCCCCGGGGCATCACCCACACAGGCACTGGATCTACTGGCTTCAGTGGCCAAAAGGAAGGTCATTAAGTCCATTCCCCTGTCTCTGCGCCTGTCTCTCCCTTCAGATCCTAGGGACAGAAGGGGCTTCAGAGATGATGCGGTGTCTTCAATCCCAAACCTGCCAGGGCACCTCAGTCTCCTGCAGGAACTTTTAACAAACACAGACTCTTCCCACATACCCAGAGATTCTGATGGGACTGTGCTCCTGTCAGTTCCCTACTCAACCAGCCCACAGGCCAACGTTTGGAAACCACTCATGGCTCAGCAGGTAACGGCTGAACAGCTGCTCTGAGCCAGACATTGTCCGGGTCCTGGGGGACCCGTGACGGTGATGAACGAGGCAGAGACAGGGCCCTGCGCCCGTGGCTCTTGAGGTCCCCTCATTGGAAGAAGTGAAGTGTCAGTCGCTCAGTCGTGTCCGCCTCTTTGTGACCCCATGGATTGTAGCCCACCAGGCTCCTCTGTCCTTGGAATTCTCCAGGCGAGGATACTGGTGTGTGGGTTGCCATGCCCTCCTCTAGGGGATCTTCCCGACCCAGGGATGGAACCTGGGCCTCCTGCATTGCAGGTGGATTCTTTACTGTCTGAGCCCCCAGAGAAGCCCTCACTGGACAGAAGAGGAAACTGAGGCTCCGAGTGGTGAAGAACGGGTCAAGGGTAAGAGAGCTGTTCCAGCGCCAAGCCTGCCCTCCGCCCTCACAGCCTGACGCAGAAGCAGGAGACGCCGGGGGCTGCAATGCGGGGACTGGCTCTGCAGGGACTCGCCGCGGGCATGGTGTCCACCCACCACCCTCTCTCCAGGTCCCTGATGCTCGAAGGGCTGGGGGATGAGGTGTGGCCATGCGCTGCTGGCTGGCCAGCCGAGGCTGCCTAAGAGCGGAGACACAGGTTTGGGGTGTCAACAGGGCGGCCGGCAACGCTGTCACTATACACAGGTTGGAGCAGCTGAGCAAGGTTGGGCTCCGGTCTGTGCAGAGCAGTGAGCCCCCACCCCACCCCTCACAGCACACATGGGCTCCTAGCTTGGACTTGGTCTGACATCTAGGGGCAGAGGGTGGCTCGGGGTCTCAGGAGTTTAAGTCACTGAAGGGCCATCGTGATTTTCAGAAAGGGAGCACTGTCTGGAAGAGGGCGGGAGTTGTCCCAGATCTCTGGCCCAAATCTTCAAAAAGTGATATCGGACAGAGATCCTCTGCTCTCTGTGCCTAAACCCTTGTCCTGAATGCTTAAGCCACAGGAGCTTCGGGACTCTGGGCAGAGGAAGAGCCACAGAATCTGAGTTTGGGTTCAGCGTCTGCTTTGTGATCTTAGATGAGTGACTCACCTCTCCGATGCTCCATTTACTATTTGCAAAATGGTGCTAGTACGACTGCATCTTTGCCATGTGCCAGGCACTGTGCTCAACCCTCCTCCAGGTTAGTGAGTGCCCAGGAAAACCCAAGCAGGTGAGAGGTGTCAGCCCATTTTAAAGAATGGAGCCTCGGAGAGGCGAGGGTGCTTGCCCAGGGTCAGAGAGGCCAAGGGGCAAAGCCCAAAGTTCCACCCTGCTTTGCCTGGCTCCCAAGCCTGGAGATCTCTCCAAGATCCTGCCTTGATGACCTGCCTCGCTCAGAGCTGGGGGCAGGGGGCCTACAGGCTGAAGCAGGAACAGGGAATTGGGGCGGGGGGAGGAACTTGGACTAGATCCTCACGTCCAGACCCCCCAGTCTGCGAAACTGCCTTTCCTACCACAGCACCTCAGGGGCAGTGGTTGTGCTTGGGGCTTCTGGGTAAAGGCCACAGACTTTATCCCACCCCAACAGGGCACGGGAACGGGTGCATCAAGGTCCTCCTCCCAGCAGCCCTGTGGGTCAGGGACAGCATCACTGTTTGGGTGGGCCCTTCCACTCTCTCTTCTCTGATCTTCCAAATCCCTCCCGTGCCCAACTCTGAGAATCTGCAGCCCTGACCTTCAGCCCTAGCAGAAGACCCCTACGCGACCTGTTGCATCACGAGCGTCCCCCTCCCAGGCCCCCTGACTCTAGCCTGCAGCTCAGGTGGGCACCCCCCGCCTCTGCGTGGCTCTGGCAGGTTGGGGAGCCCCTGCCCTGGCCCCTCCTGGCGGCTTTGGCCTGTACTGCTCCGCTGGCTGGGGCAGTTCCAGTCGGTTTGTCAAGGACATTCTTAATGGCCAGGGTAAACCTCAGCGGGGAGGGGCGGGGGGGGGGGGGGGGGGGGCAGAGTGTTGATTGGTGGAATGCACACCTGTCCAGGTGCACCTGAGTTGCAAGCAAAGGAGTCTCTTGTCAGAGGTGCGCTGGCTGGGGTCACAGCGGAGCGGACTGACCGAGGTGAGGGGCCGCGGGGTACAGCGCCGGGATGGACTTGGACGAAACCTGCCCGGACCAGTGCAGGGCGGGAGTGGAAAGCTGGGAGCAGGGAGCCAGCGCTGCCTTTTGACCCTCAGGGGCTCTGCCTCTGGACCTTGGGTTTTCCTGATTCAAGCCTCAGCTGCGGGGGCGGGGGCTCAGGGATGGGCCTGGGGACCCCATGGTTAGACAGTGACTCCCCTGGGTGAGGAGACTGCCCCGAGCAGCAGTAACAGTCAAGCGTCCTGGCAAGTCAGAGTGATGGCTCCCGGGGGCCCGGCCTTGGTCAACCAGCTGCTAGACATGGAAGGGGCCGCTCTAAACACCCCATCCCCACCCTGAATGTTCACATGCGCACGCGCAGCCTCGGGGTACCCCCCAGGAACAAAGGCGCGTAGGAGCTGTGTCCGCTCCTGAAAATGCCTCCTTTCCTTCCTCTCCGGGAAGCAGAGATGGGAAGGGCCCAGTGGCAGGGAGGGGAAGGGCCTTGGCGCCGCTCACCAAGGGTCCATCTCCCCATGCGCTCCCTCAGAGGCCTGATGGAGGAGCTGGTGGGGCTTCGTGAGGGCTCCTCGGGGAGCCCTGTGACTCTCCAGGAGCTCTGGGGTCCATGTCCCCGCATCCGCCGAGGCATCCGAGGTAAGAGCTGGGCTCCCCACCCTCAACTCCCTGTGGGAGCCCCCTCGAGACAGCACCCTGCCCAGCCTGCCTCCCAACTCGCCTTGGAGCCTAGGAGCAGCCCGCTCCTTCCCGGGGTCCAGAGTTTCCTGGGTGACGGGAAGGAGGGAGGGAGGGGGGTCTGTCCGCCTGTCTGTGGGTCAGACATGCTTGCGGCTGGCTCTCTGCTTTTTGGGAACATGGCCCCCAGGCCTGCCTGCTGGGGGCATTGTTGGGGGCCCCAGGATGCGCTCGGCATGACCCCAGGACGGCCCCCAGGTCCTGGGACGACAGAGCAGTCTCCTTAGATGCTGGCGTTCTCTCTGCCGTGGACCCTGCAGAGACGCTGAAGAGAGCACTGCTCCCGGGCCTGCACGCCCTGCTCCCCCTCTTCCTCCATCAGAACCTCAGGAAGGGGCAGGGGTGCGGGGGGCAGACGGTCAGAGGCACCCTCCTGGCAGGGCCTGGCACCCACTGTGCTACTGCCTCCGCTTGCCACAAATCCTGCCATCCCTCAAGTGAGGCAGAGCCCCCTCCCAGCCTCCCAGGACTGGCCCACCTGACCCCAGCCCCACACAGCACCTTCCCTCTCTGCCCTCCTGGGCGCTGGGCTCTGACAGCTGCCCCCGCCCCAGGTGGCCTGGGCTGGCTGAAGCAGAAGCTGTTCCGCGTGGGTGAGGACTGGTACTTCCTGACGGTCCTCGGGGTACTCATGGCCTTGATCAGCTTCACCATGAGCTTCACCGTCAGGCGTGTGGTCCGAGGTAACCCCCCGCCACAACCCCGCCGACATGCATACCTGCTCTGGAGTCAGGCCTCCCAGCACGCTCTCGGGATGCCGGGGAGGGGGGTTGCGGGGCGGGCTGTCAGGTGCAGCAGGGGCGGGGAGGGCACTGGGTCTGGTCCTGGCATGCTGGGTGACCCTGGGCACCTCCCCGGGCCTCAGACTCCATGTTTGTTCAGTGACGAGAGACCAAGTCATCCCCCTTTCTCTGAGCTCCATGCCCACCACTGCCCCCGCTCCCCCTGCCCTGGTCTCAGCTCAGTAACCCTGGCTAGGGCCCTCGTCTAGACCACCAGGCACAGAACATTCCCTCCCCATGCTCCTGCAGGCTCCCTCCACCGAGGTCCCCCTGCAAGGGGGCGAGGGGCAGGAAGTCGCTCTGGCAGCCTTACAAGGACCTGCCGGGCACCAGACCACATCTGGGTTTCTTACAATGTCCCTGTGAGGGTGTTACCATCAGAGCCCATTTGACAGATGGGGAAAACAGAGGCTCAGGGGTGTTAATAGCTTGCAAAATGTCACTCAGCCAAGGAGTGGCAACGCTGGGATAGGGATCCAGGGTCCTGCTCTTCCTCCTCTTGGGGGTCTGCTGCTCACGGGGTAGCCCTGGCCACCTCTCTGTGGGCGGCCTCTGGGCCTGCACTTGAGCGCCAGCAAGTGGGTGTCCGAGGGTTTTGCGGTCTGTGGATGGCTCCTTGACACCCCACTGTCCCCAGCACACCAGTGGCTGTACCGGGAGATTGGGGACAGCCACCTCCTCCGGTACCTCTCCTGGACTGTGTACCCCGTGGCCCTGGTCTCCTTCTCCTCAGGCTTCTCTCAGAGTATCACGCCCTTCTCGGGAGGTAAGCCCAGTCGCCACACCATCTGCCTGTGTGCCTTGCTCGGCAGTGCTTGCTGGCCAAAGACTGTCCCGTGGGGCTCCTTCTGGGGGATAGCAGGAAGCGGTAACCTCACCTCTCGGCAGAGAAGCCAGGCTCAGAAGAGTTGTGTCACTTGCCCGAAGTCACACAGTGAAAAGGACAGATCCTGCCCCAGGTCGCTGCTGGCTCTGCTTTGAGGGGCTCATGGAAGTATATGCCTCTGCCAGGACTCGCAGCTCTGCCTCTGGTCCAGGCCAGCAGAGGGGGGATGCAGGGGTGTGTCACGGGAGCGAGGTCTGAGAGTCCCTCCTAGTTCCCCTCATCCCACAATAGCATCCAGCAGGCCCAGCTGGAGGGAGGTGGACGGTTCACACCCTCTCTCTGGCCCTCAGCTTCCTCATCCGCAGAAAGTGAAAAGTGTTAGTCACTCACGTTCAACTGTTTGTGATCCCATGGACTGTAGCCCCATCAGGCTCCTCTGTCCATGGAATTTCCCAGGCAAGAATACTGGAGTGGATAGCCTGTTCCTTCTCCAGGGGATCCTCCCCACCCAGGGATCGAACCCGCGGCTCTCTCATTGCTGGTAGATTCTTCACTGTCTGACCAGGGAAGCCCTCATCCGCAGAACGAGTTTATAAACCCTCACTGACAGGGCTCAGGAGACCTGACAAGACCCGAATGTGAAACCCTGTGCAGGGTAGAGGGATAAGGCTAGAGATGGTCCCTCCCCTTGCCCCTGTCCATCCACCCCACCAAGGTTCTGGAATTCCGGAGCTGAAGACCATCCTGTCAGGCGTGGTCTTAGAGGACTACCTGGACATCAAGAACTTCGGGGCTAAGGTGGTGGGCCTCACCTGTATCCTGGCCAGCGGCAGCACCATCTTCCTGGGCAAAGTGGTATGGACGGGAGTGAGAGCACCACGCCCCCCCCACCCCACCCTCCAGCCCCAGCTGCCTTTCCTCCATCACCCACTGAGACTGGGTCAGCAGGAACTCAGGCCGGTGCCCGCCTGAGGACGGAGGCAGGCCAGGTCCCCAGAGTGTGACTCAGGAACCTGGGAGATGGGGTGGGGGTTGGGGGCACGCCGTCCCTGGATGAGCTTGGGGAGCCTGGGACCGAGGGAGGGGAAGGGGAGGAGCGGGGCTGGGGCTCCCCTCAAGGCCCAACGGGTTCCCTGCGCCCACACCTCCCGGGCAGGGCCCCTTCGTGCACCTGTCCGTGATGATTGGCGCCTTCCTGGGCCGCATGCGCACCAAGGCCACTGGGGAGTCCGAGGTAAGGGGCTCGTGGGGACCCCTCCACTGGAGGAATGAGAGGGAGGGGTGGGCAAGGGCTGGCTCTCAGCCCAGGACTTTGGATCCCTCCAGAACAGGAGCAAGCGAAACGAAATGCTGGTGGCCGCCGCGGCGGTGGGCGTGGCCACGGTGTTCGCAGCGCCCTTCAGCGGTGAGGCCCCGCCCGGCCCCCGGTTCCCACACCCCGCGCTCCCCAACACCCGGCCCCCACTGCCTTGGCGCAGCCCGCCCACTCCGCCCGGCGCAGGAACCTGGGGGGCAGATGGGGGCGGTCGCGGTCCTTCCGCCGTCTCTCGGGGGAGTCCTTCCGCCGTCTTCCGGGAGCGCTGACCGTCCCCGGGGTGGAGGGGCGGCGCGGGTGGGCGCCGGGACGCGCGGCGGTCCCCTGGACAGACTTGGGTTTTAAACTCGGCGCCCCTGCGCGTTCGCGAGCGGTGAGCCCGGCTCTCAGCCTCACTCTCGTCTGTGAACTGGGGGCGGGGACCCTCCCCGGGGCGGGCACCCTCCCCACCGCAGCGGTCAGGATGGGGGCGCCCCGCCCTCGGCTTCAGCTCAGAACCGGGAGCCGGTGGCCCTGCCCCAGCGGCAGGCTCTCAGCCCCTTGTCTCCCCCAGGCGTCCTGTTCAGCATCGAGGTCGTGTCCTCTCACTTCTCGGTCTGGGATTACTGGAGGGGCTTCTTCGCGGCCACCTGCGGGGCCTTCATGTTCCGCCTGCTGGCGGTCTTCAACAGCGAGCAGGGTGAGCGCCGCTGGAACCTTGCCCCTGCCCCCTGCCCCCTAACCCCAGCCCCCTCCCTCCTGTCCCTTGCCCCCTGCCCCCTGCCCCTCCACCCTCCCATCTCTTCCCCCCCCTCCCCGCTTCCTCCTGTTCAATCTCCTCCTCCTAGGGGCGTGGAAGGAGCTGGCCTGTGTTGGGCGTGAAGGATGGAAGCCCTCAGGGTTAGAAGCGGGTGAAGCCAGTCAGGGAGGCGGGTGGAGAGGAGTCTGGGGCACACCTGCCCCGCCTCCTCTCCTGCCCATTGATTCTGAGCCTTTGGCTGGGCAGGAGTGTCCACCCTGACCCCACTCCCCATCTCCCCAGAGACCATCACCTCCCTCTACAAGACCAGTTTCCGGGTGGACATCCCCTTCGACCTGCCAGAGATCTTCTTTTTCGTGGCGCTGGGGTGAGTGGGGGCGCCACCCGCCTGCACAGCTGCCCTGGGTCCGGGAGGGGCTCTGGACTCACCATGTGCCCCTGCAGGGCCATCTGTGGCGTGGCGAGCTGTGCTTACCTCTTCTGCCAGCGAAAGTTTCTCGGCTTTGTCAAGACAAATCCAGTCCTCTCCAAACTGATGGCCACCAGGTGGGCCCTGGATGGGGGCTGGGGACCCATCAGGCTGATGCCCCAGACTCTCCCTTCCCGGTCACCAGCACCCCTTTGCAGGCCCCCGCAGGGTCTGCCTCCCCACTTACTAGGCCATCAGCGTCAACATTCCAGCCCTTCCTCGCTAACGGCCCCCCCACTGCCTACGAAGCCCAGGACCTCACTGAGCCCTGTTCCCCCAACCTTGTCTGAGCCCTGGCGTTGCCGTTTCAGACTCGGCCCTCCTCCGCCAGGCCGGTCCTGGCAGACAGCGGCCTCTGTCCCAAACTCTCCTATAGTCCCACCCCCGGTCATCCAGGGGTGTGGGGCCGCCCCCCCCCCCCCGATCACTGCCCTGCTCCTGCCCCCCATTCCTGCCTCAGCGTCGCCCCCAGACTAGTGGGGCTGCCCCATGGGGTGGGGTGAGGGGAGTCGATGGCTGGCCCGGTGCTGACCCCCACTCCCCAACAGCAAGCCTCTGTATTCAGCACTGGCGGCTTTGGTCCTCGCCTCCATCACCTACCCCCCTGGCGCGGGCCGCTTCATGGCTTCTCGGGTAAGGGCCTGAGCTGGGGGGCCAGGGGGGGCATGCCCATCGTTGTCCACTTTATGTCCATCATCTCCCTGAGTCCTCTCAACACCTAGAAAAGGAGGGCTGTGTGGCGCTTTTCATATGAGGCCACGGCAGTTCCCTGGGGGTTCAGATGGCAAAGAATCCACCTGCAGTGTGGGAGACCTGGGTTCGATCCCTGGGTTGGGAAGATCCCCTGGAGGAGGGAAAGGCTACCCACTCCAATATTCGTGCCTGGAGAATCCCATGGACAGAGGAGCTTGGCGGGCTGCAGTCCACGGGATTGCAAGGAGTCAGACACGACTGAGCGACTGAGCACATAGCAGCTCCTGCGGTGACAGAGCCCTTGCCAAGGAGTCCCCCAGCAGGAAGTGACAGCGGAGGGTCTCAGGCCGTAGCGGGGGGCACTGCTGCCCGAGGAAGAGGGTCTCAGGCCGTGGCGGGGGGGCACTGCTGCCTGGCCCCCAGGCAGAACCCTGACGCCCCTCCCCTCCAGCTGTCCATGAGGGAGTATCTGGACTCCCTGCTTGACAATAACTCGTGGGCGCTGCTGACCCGGAACATGTCCCCACCCTGGCCCATGGAGCCCGACCACCAGAACCTATGGTTCGAATGGTACCACCCACAGTTCACCATCTTCGGGACCCTCGCTTTCTTCCTCGTTATGAAGGTGGGCCCCCAGGGGTGTGCACAGAGCCTGGGTGGGCTGGGGTGCCTCCCCATGGCATGCATGCAGCACGGGGCCTGCATCTTCCCCCAGACCCCCTGTCCTGACCTCCGTCCACTGTGTGGTCCCCGGCAAGTTGCTCCAACTCTCTGAGCCTTGCTTTCCTCATCTTTAAAAATGGGGTCGTCACCGGGCCTACATCATAGATGGTTGAGGGGGGAGAAAGGAGAGGCTCTGGTGCAGTGCCGGGCACACAGTAGGCGCACTGCCAGGGTAGAGGCCCTTCCCCGGCTCACACCTTTGCTCACGCCAGCCGCTGGTGACAGGTGTGTGCCTGGGCCTCCTCCTCCTCCTCCAGGGACACTCCCCGCCCCAGCCGGTCCCTCCTCTGCCTGCTCTGGTCTAGCCGCTGCTAACCTCCGCCCCCATTGCCCCCCGTCTCCCCCCCCCCCCCCCGCAGTTCTGGATGCTGATTCTGGCCACCACAATGCCCATACCTGCCGGGTACTTCATGCCCATATTTATCTATGGTGAGTGTTGAGGGTCCAAGAGGCTCAGGGGACAGGGACAAAGCCGTGGCCGCGCGTCCACCTGCCTCCCCAGTATGGTGTTGAGACTGGTCCCCAGGTGAGGAGGGCTCTGGGAAGCAGGTCAGCCTGGCCCCCGTCCTCACCCCAAGTTTGTGGCCAGGAGCTGCCATTGGGCGCCTCATAGGAGAAGCCCTTTCTGTGGCCTTCCCCGAGGGCATCATGGCCAGAGGGGTCACCAACCCCATCATGCCTGGGGGGTACGCGCTGGCAGGTGAGTGGACCTGGTTCTTACTGGGTGGGCATACATCATGGGTCTGGGCTGGACCTGGAGGATCAGCCAGCAGTTGTGCAGGGCATAGAGAGGTCAGGAGCCCCCCATGAGCCCCGCCCCTCCCTGGACCCCTCCTCTGAGCCCCCGCTGCTCTCTCTAGCTTCTCTCTGGGCCCTGGTGCCCCCTCCCTTACTGTTCTCTCCCTCACCAAGCCCAGGCCAGAGGCATTTCCAATAGTAGCCAGTTGTAGCCTCTGAATTATTCCCACCCGAGCCCACGGCCATCCTCACAGCAGCATTGTCCTCTGCACGAAGCTGTCTCCTAGCCTGAGCCCCGCTCCCTGGCTGTTCATGCCCCAACCCCACCCCTGGCTTGCAGGGGCTGCAGCGTTCTCAGGGGCCGTGACCCACAGCATCTCCACTGCGCTGCTGGCCTTCGAGATGACCGGTCAGATCGTGCACGCACTTCCTGTGCTAATGGCGGTGCTGGCGGCCAACGCCATTGCCCAGAGCTGCCAGCCCTCCTTCTACGACGGCACCATCATTGTCAAGAAGCTGCCATACCTTCCGTGGATCCGGTGCCGAAAAATCAGGTGAGTGGTGCCTGCTCAGGTTGGTGGACCAAGGCGACGGTGTCCAGGTGGGCTGACCTCGGTCCTGGGCTAGTGTGGGAGGGGCTGACACATGCTGCTCTCTAGTCTGCTGCTCTCCAGCTCCCCGCGTGACCTTGCGTGAGTCCTTGGCCTCCCGAGCTTCAGTGTCTTCCTGGTCATCAGTCTGTCTTCACAACAGGAGGACAGATGCTGGGGCTCAGAGAGGTGCCATGTCTTGATCCAGGTCACACAGCGAGTCAGCACCAGCTCGGGGAGGTCCCACCCCTCCCCCTGCTCCTGCTTTGCGGTCCTCACTGGGGTCTTGGGAGCTGGAGGTGGGGCTGGAATACTAGAATGGAAACAGGCTTTGAGGTCCTCACTCGACCACATAGGGTCGAGCAGCCTCTGTCCCCAGAGAAGCAGGCCTCTGAGACTCCTGGGCCCAAGGCCCAACTGAAGCATGTGCAAGCTGCCGCCTTCTCCAGACTCAGTTTCCCCATCTGTTAAATGGGGGTGGTTACTCCAGTTATTTTAAAACTTTAAAGTTTTTTTTCCCCCCCTTTATGCCATAAAGCTTTTCTTCAAATGAAATTCTCCAGGGACAGCTTCTGAATAAAACAGATGAAACTGGAGCTGGTCTCGGGGAGATAGAAATCAAGTGGCTGAGAATCCAGAGCCAGGCCATAGGCGAGTCGGTCCCCAGGCTCCTCCCCACCCTGGGATGTGAGCAACTGTTCCTCCTAGGAATCCCTTAGTCCCTGCCTGCACTGGAGAACCGGCGGAACTCCCTGGGCCCCCCGCCTTGTCCCGGGGTCTGGAGGACACACTGCTCCAGGCCCTGATGGGAGCACGCCTCTGCCTGCAGCTCTCACCGGGTGTGTGTGGAGCACTTCATGAACCGAGCCATCACCACACTGGCCAAGGACACATCACAGGAGGAGGTGGTCAAGGTCGTGACCTCCACAGACATGGCTGAGTATCCCCTGGTGGCGAGCACAGGTGCCCAGCAGGAAGCGGGGTGTGAATGGGGAAGGGGCTTCCATCTGCTCCCTCTTGCACCTGGGAGAGTCAGCCTCAGGAAAGGGTAAACAGGGCCTTGGAGCTGTCAGGAACCTGAATCGAGACCCAGGCTCTGCACTATGTGACCTGGGGCAAGTCACTGCACCTCTCTGAGCCTCAGATTCCTCATTGGTAAAATGGAGATAATAACCATCCTACCTTGGGGTGCTGACATGTTTATTTATTTATATTTTTTCTGCTTGTAGTCCCTTTAAAGGTTTTCGTTTTGGTATTTTTTTTTTTGATGTAAAGTCTTTATTGAATCTGATACAATACTGCTTTCGGATTTTTTTAAGTTATCTATTTACTTTTAGCACAGGCCCTAGGGCTCAAGGGCTTCAGTACTTGGAGCACTCAGGCTCGGTGGCCGTGGCCCCCCGTCCCCGGGGCTCGGGCTCGGTGGCCGTGGCTCCCCGTCCCCGGGACTCGGGCTCAGTGGCCGGGCTCCGTGGCCGTGACCCCCCGTCCCCGGGACTCGGGCTCCGTGGCCGTGGCTCCCCGTCCCCGGGACTCGGGCTCCGTGGCCGTGGCTCCCTGTCCCCGGGACTCGGGCTCCGTGGCCGTGGCTCCCCGTCCCCGGGACTCGGGCTCCGTGGCCGTGGCCCCCCGTCCCCGGGACTCGGGCTCAGTGACCGGGCTCCGTGGCCGTGACCCCCCGTCCCCGGGACTCGGGCTCCGTGGCCGTGGCTCCCCGTCCCCGGGACTCGGGCTCAGTGGCCGGGCTCCGTGGCCGTGGCTCCCCGTCCCCGGGACTCGGGCTCCGTGGCCGTGGCTCCCCGTCCCCGGGACTCGGGCTCCGTGGCCGTGGCTCCCCGTCCCCGGGGCTCGGGCTCCGTGGCCGTGGCTCCCCGTCCCCGGGGCTCGGGCTCCGTGGCCGTGGCTCCCCGTCCCCGGGGGCTCGGGCTCCGTGGCCGTGGCTCCCCGTCCCCGGGGCTCGGGCTCCGTGGCCGTGGCTCCCCGTCCCCGGGGGCTCGGGCTCCGTGGCCGTGGCTCCCCGTCCCCGGGGGCTCGGGCTCCGTGGCCGTGGCTCCCCGTCCCCGGGACTCGGGCTCGGTGGCCGTGGCTCCCCGTCCCCGGGACTCGGGCTCCGTGGCCGTGGCTCCCCGTCCCCGGGACTCGGGCTCCGTGGCCGTGGCTCCCCGTCCCCGGGACTCGGGCTCCGTGGCCGTGGCTCCCCGTCCCCGGGACTCGGGCTCGGTGGCCGTGGCTCCCGGTCCCCGGGACTCGGGCTCCGTGGCCGTGGCTCCCCGTCCCCGGGACTCGGGCTCGGTGGCCGTGACTCCCCGTCCCTGGGACTGGGCTCGGTGGTTGTGGCACATGGGTTAGTTGCACCCCGGCATGTGGGATCTTCCCAGACCAGAGGCGCAACCCCTGTCCCCTGCATTGGCAGGTGGATTCTTATACACTACACCCCCAGGGAAGTCCCAGTGTTGCTTCTCTTTTTGGGGGTTTTGTTTGTTTTGGCCATGAGGCTCCCTGACCCGGGGTTGAACCCAGACCCCTGCGTTGGAGGTGAAATCTTGACCGTTGGACCGCCGGGGACGTCCTGACATGTTTGAATGAGAGATGAGAGGGCGCTGGTGAGGCGCGTGTGAATCCTAGAAATCAGGGTGGTGAGCTTGGTGTAGAGTGCTGGGAGCACATCTTCCTCCCGGGAGGCTCCCCCGCAGCCTTCCCTTCCAGTGCTCCCCGCGGAACCTCCCTCGGTCCTGTCACCACGAGAAACACATCTTTTCACAGAAAAATGGATGGGGCCCCTTGTTAAAAGACTCGTAAGCTGAATCTGGAGGGAGGGTCTAGGTGGAACATCATTTCCCTCTCGGACAAGCACAGTGTGAGCGGGAAAGATAAGCAGGGGGCTAGGGAGGGGACAGCTATACCCACCCAGGGCCTCCGTCAGCCCACAGGGCCCCTTTGTATGCATGAGAAAAGGTGCACGCTTGGCAAGCATGACTTGGCTGGATTTTGGCCCCTGCTTGTCCTTTGGGCAGGTTTCTTGGGCACTGAGCAACCTGCACAACCATATGTGTCATCCACACACCTAACCCCAGAAGCATGAAGCCATTTATGAGCAGCAGAACTGCAGATGAGCCCCTAAGCTCTGTGAGCTGCAGCTGCCTCAGCTGGAAAGCAGGGAGGACAGAGTTGTCAGAGGTTCTCATCCCAAACGCCAGGCCCTTCTTCCCACTCAGAGTGGGACACCTATAGCATTATCCCATAGAACACGCCAGATATCGCATTAGAAAATATCTGCACAGGGGTGTCCCCTCGAGAAGCTTCACTCCCTGGAAAAGAGACAGAAGTGGTGTCCAAGACCACCTCCAAATCTACCCTTAGAGCCACAGGAAGCAAAGCACTCCTAACTAGCACAGGCCCAGGCTGTGTGACCCAGCTGCTCATCCAAGAAATAGCTTTGTTTTTTGTTTTTAAAGGGGGAACATGTGTATGTCCAGATGTGACGTTTTTCTTTTACTGGAAAAGGAGCAAAACTGTCAGGCTGTCCTTCAAAACGGAATACTTGCAAACTCCAGTGACGCCCTGAAAGCTTGCTACCCCTCCCCCAGCAGGAACAAGGTGGCCTTCTGGATTCACACCTTCACTGGGAAATGAGGGGCAATGCCCAGCCCCAGGGCACGGCTGTCTTCATGGAGGTGTTCCAGACCTGCTCCTGCTTGAGGCCCTGCCACATGGGGCATTTCAGGGTGGGCAAGTGACCTCCTGGCCCCCTGGCAGCCTTGCCCAGCTGCCCTCAGAAGCTGAGTGACCTTGGGCGAGACAACTAACCTCTCTGTGCCCCTGAGCCTCAGTTTCCTTTTCTGTAAAATGGGCGATAATAGCTCCTGACTCTCAGATTGCTGCAAGTTCCCAAGGGTCATGAGAACACCCAACACAGTTCTTGGCACATCACAGAAGCGCAGGAAACAGAAGTTCCTTTTTCATAATGTGGCTCTTTCCGTCTCCCTCTCCGCCTGTCCAGAGTCCCAGACCCTGGTGGGCACCATCCGAAGGGCACAGCTGGTGCAGGCCCTCCAAGCTGAGCCACCCGCCTGGGCTCCAGGACAGCGGGTGAGTGCTCAC
The DNA here is from genome assembly GCF_023699985.2 of Odocoileus virginianus. Taxonomy (NCBI): domain Eukaryota; kingdom Metazoa; phylum Chordata; class Mammalia; order Artiodactyla; family Cervidae; genus Odocoileus; species Odocoileus virginianus. The sequence goes on from NC_069703.1 coordinate 28,302,860, forward strand.
GTGAGGTGTCTGGAGGGGGTGGGGAATCAGGAGGGTTAGCGCAGAGTGGCCAGCTGATTGCCTGTGGTTTGAGAGGGGCAGCCCGGGACGGGGGGGGGGGGGGGGGGGGCTAGCCTAGGCGCCCATAACCCTTCCTCCATCCCCAGTGCTGCCTCCAGGACATCTTGGCTGGAGGGTGCCCCGTGGAGCCAGTAACCCTGAAGCTGTCTCCGGAGACCTCCCTGCACCAGGTAATGGGCGGAATTCGGGCTGTGGGCAGACCTGGGTCCTGGGATAGAGGGGAGGAACCTGAGAGGGAAACTCTTCAGCAAGGAAAGCTTCCGGTTCCTCACCACACAGTGTGGCTCTCTGTTCCTCCTGCGTCTACTTCCTCATCTGTGGAAGGAGCATGCAGTCCCCGCCTCTCTGCCCCTCAGTCCCAGGGTTGTTGGGACATAGAGACTCGGGGAGAGGGAAAGCTTAGGAAGCTGAAGATTCTGGATGGACAGAAATAGTGGTTAAAAGTTTGTCTTTGCATCAAGGCACACATGGGTTTCAATTCCAGGTCTCCCACATACTGCCTGTGTGATCTTGTGCAAATTACTTAATCACTCTGACTGCTGATCCCTCCCCACTGCAAGCACAGAGCCTGGCACATGGGGTCATGGAGGGACAGAGCAGGTTGGGGACCTAAAGGTGGCCCCACCCCTGTGTCCATGGGTGATGCTGGATGATCCTGAGTGGTGAGGCCCACTGATCCCTTGTGTGGACTCTTGGGACCCCTGGTGGTCATATTGGACATTGCAGGCCCGTCCCAACGCCCAGCCCTCCCAGGCTCAGAAACTGGCTTGGCAATGACTCAGAACCAGCAGGGAGCGGGGGCAGCACCGGGACAGAGCCTGGCAGGGCCTTCATCTCCACTCAGGGCTCGCCGGCCGGGAAGAATGAAGCCAGACGGGTGGGTGGGAGCCTGTCCTCCAGCGCTTCCTAACCCCCCTCCTCCAGGCACACAACCTCTTCGAGCTGTTGAATCTTCAGTCCCTCTTTGTGACGTCTCAGGGCAGAGCTGTGGGCTTCGTTTCTTGGGTGGAGGTACCGTGGCCTCAAGGATGAAACAAAGGGGAGAAGCCACGCTTGAGCAGCCGAGGGGCGGGGCGGGGGGCACCAGTAACCCACAGTCACATTGGGAGGGGCCTCATGGGACTTTGATGAGCCTCGCTTCTGGCCCAGAGGAGCCGGCCACATGGTCCAGCTACATCTGCCTTATCTTGTGGCTACTGGCCAGCCCTGCCATTACCTCTGGGCCTCAGTGATCCCATCTATGCAGTAGCAAGGCACTGGCTCTAAAACTCGCTCCAAAATCAGCCCTTAGAAGAGGCAAACTATACTGCAGCCTCCATCTTCAGTATCCTCTACACTCTCCCCCTCTCTGTTCTCTGTTCTAGTTGGAGAAAGCAATTTCCAACCTGACAAACCCTCCAGCCCCAAAGTGAGCCAGCCTGGCAGGTTGAAACAGCCGCTCAGCTACCCCGGTGAAGGAAGCAGGGCAGAGACCCTGCCTGTCTCCCCCACGAGAACACACCCCTCCGCTCCAGCCCAGCTCAACTCCTCGGCAAAGCAGGCAGCTGACCTAGCAGTGAGGAGGACCCCACAGTCGCCATGTCCCATCCTCGTGGGGCAAGTGCCACATGTCCTAAAGGATAGATTCCACCCTGGAAAGCTCAGAATGTGAGACAGCAGAAAGCCGCCACGTGGTGGGTATTGCAAGAAAGCATCAGATTCACAGATGAAGAGCCTGCTGTCCTCTGTCAGCAAGGGCAGGCACAGGTGCCCTCTGGGGGCTGTGTGACTCCCAACCAGAGGCTTCCAAGGCAAATAAAGCCGGTTCCCAGAGCTGTGGTCTGTGCTCATCTCAGCATCCAAGTGTCTTGCCACCTTAGCGCCTCACCTGCGCCAACCCCGACTGAGCTCTCCGGGGCCCCTCGGTGGCCGTGTGGACATTGCAGGCCTGGACCCTGGTCCCCCCACTCCTTGCGCCCCCTTCCTGGCAGGGAGCTATGGGGTAGAGGGGGTTCCCACTGGGTCTTATGATGCTTGTCCTCAGGGGTACCATGACCCTGTGATCCAGTTACCTCCACTCCAGCCTCAACCTCCTCCTCGGCTGAGCCTGGGCTGACAAAGTGGGCTCCCCATATGGGGCTGCCTGGAGTCCACAGAGCCTTAAGCCTCATCCATGGGGGCCATCTGGGCCACCAGCAGCAGGGTGACCGGCGGTCTGTGTGGTGAGGGGTCGGGGCCCTCTCCCGCGAGCCGGGAGCACAAGGACACGCGTCCCCTGCAGAAACCAGGCCAAGGTCATCCAGGGAGGATCTACCACTTTAATGTCTGCCGAGAACCTTCCTGCAGGTGGAGGGGGGTGCAAGGAGGGGAAGCAGGACCCCGGGGAGCAGGTCCAGAAAGTGAGGGGCCGGCAGACACCCCGAGAGACAGTCCCTGTGAAGAGCGCTGAGGAGCAGGGGTCAGCACCCCAAGGAGCCGCCACCTCTGATGGGGCCGGAGCACAGGTGGAGGGCTGAGCCTGGGGCTGAGCAGGGTCCCCACCCTCGTCTGTGGCTGCCGGTTCCTCTGGGCAGTCTGCCCGGGTGTTTGCTGAGAGTCCTCGAGCCTGCCTGTGGCAGACACCCTGAGGGGAAGGCGCCCTCCTGAGCCAGGTAGAGCGGGGGAGGGGATCACAGCTCCCACGGGGGAGGCGGAGGAGGTCCGGAGGCACGGAGCGTCCACAGGAGCGCCGCCCCACCCCACGCCTGCCCCGAGGGATCACGAGACACCCGCCCGGCGCCCGGGGTCCTGATGGCTCTGGGCTGCCCACCGGGCCATAGCGGGGGCGGCCTGGCCCGCCTCAGTTGTAGAACACCTCATCCTCCTCCTCGGAGGGCGGGCCGCCGTCCACGGAGCGTGGGGGGCCCTGCGGGCTGGCCCCCTCCTCGGGCCCCAGGGCCCCCGGGAGCCGTGGCTGGAGCTGCCTTGCGAGGCTGGGGGGCTCGTCAGGGGAGGGCCAGCTGTCAGGGGAGGAGAAGGCCAGAAGACTGTCGTCCTGCGAGCGGACACTCAGAAGGCTATCCTGGAGGTAGATGCTCCCCAGGTCTGCAAAAGCAACGGGGGGCGGGGGGTGAGGTTGGAGCTGGGAAGACCCTGACCCTCGCCCTCTCCGGGTTAGGAGGCCGGGGGCGAGCGGCAGAGGACCTGCTTCCGAATCCTGCTTTATCAGCGCCAAGCTGGGTGGCCTTGGTCATGTCACTGAAACTCACTGAACCTGTTTCGCCCTGGGTGATGGCATGGTGGTGGCAGTAAGCAGAATGGTTAACAGCAGACTCTGGAGCCAGCCTGCTGGCTTCAAATCCATCTGTGCTCTGAGAACTGGGCCGACCAATGCTCTCCCCAGGCCTTCACCCCTCCCTTCACTCATGTCAGGAGGAGGAGCCACAGTGGGTCTGCAAGCTCCACCCGGGACCCAGGCTCCCTGAAGCCCTCAGGGGTAACTGGGGTATCTACAAAGGTGACTGATGGTGCCTGAGGTTGAAGTTCAGATCCTGATGCCTCCAGCATGTGTAACCTGAGGCTTCCCTGGCGGCTCAGCTGGTAAAGAACTGCCTGAAATGTGGGAGACCTGGGTTCGATACCTGGGTCGAGAAGACCCCTTGGAGGAGGAAATGGCAACCCACTCCAGTATTCTTGCCTAGAGAATCCCATGGACAGAGGAGCCTGGAGGGGTACAGTCCACAGTCGCAGAGTCAGACACGACTGAGCGATTAGCACACAGCACAGTCTGAGCCAGTCTCCTTTGGGCCGCGCTGTGCAGCGTGCAGGACCTTAGTTCCCTGACCAGGGATCAAACCCGTGTCCCCTGTAGTGAAAACACAGAGTTTTAACCACCAGGGAAGTGTCTGAGGCAAGTCTCCTGATGCCTCAGTTTCCCTTATTTGTAAAATGGAGATAATAACGGCTCTAGTTCTCAGAGTGTCATAGGATAAGTTGAAATAACACATGTAAAGCACTTAGCACAGTGAGCACTTGATTCACCTTATCTGTCACCTATTTATCATCTAATCTATCACCTCTCTTTCTCTCTCTCTCTCTCTGTGTTCCTCTCCTTTATGCTCATGGTGCTCCTGGGGCAATGGGCAGGACAAGGATCACCAGCCCCATTTTTCAGACGAAGAAAAACTAAGGCTGAGGGTTGGGGGGCCTTCTCTGAGGTCCCAGGGCACAGGCAGCAGAACAGGCCTGCACGCCGGCCCTGCGGCACCCCACCCCAGCCCCCAGGCCGTACCCTGGAGCTGGAGCACGTCCAGGGGGCTGCTCTCCGGGCGTAGCTCTCCATCGTCCAGCGAGGACCAGGCGCTCAGTGTGGCCTCTGTGATGGCAAACTGCTCGGCAACCCCTGTGGGCATGGACCCAGCTCAGCGGGGGCAAGAGGCACCACATGCTGGTTCTCGAGGCTGCCCATCCGTGGTCCAGGGGATCGGAGTTCCCATCAATGCCCCCAACACTCAGCACTGTATTTCCCTGCCCAGACCAATGGTAAAGAACCTGCCTGCCAATGCAGGAGACGAAAGAGACACAGGTTGAAACCCTGGGTCAGAAAGATCCCCTGGAGTAGGAAATGGCAACCCGCTCAGTATTCTTGCCTGGAAAATCCCATAGACAGAGGAGCCTGGAGGGCTACAGTCCATAAGAGCTGGACACGACTGGAGCGACTGAGCACACCCCGACAACGCATGAGGGGAACCCCGGGGCCTCTCAGGACCAGACCCGGCCAGTCTGTCCCCCGCCCCCACCCCCGCTGACCTGCAGCAAAGCGGGCCTCGCACAGCTCGTCCGGGAGGTGGCAGTAATGCTCGTCATCCTCTGGGGGCAGCTCCCAGGCCGCCCGCTGGGCGCTCCAGCCCTTCCACTCGATGAGGTGGGCCACACGGCCACGGGCCATGGCCGTGGGCTTTGTGATGTGGTCCTTGATGCTCTGCACCACCCCTGCAGGGATTGAGGGCGGCTGAGCCAGGGCTCTGACCCAAGGCTCAGCTCGGTGGCCCCACCCCCAAGAGCCCAGCCCTCCCAGGACCTCCATCTGGTCCAGTGGCCTGTACCCCACATCCCTCCAGAGCCCGGGTGCTCGGAGTCCCACCCTGCAATGCTCAGGCCCACCCAGCTCCTCATACCCGGGCAATGCTGCGTCCACGCCCCGCCTGCCCACACCCTCCCACACCCTGCACAGACGTTCCCCACCCACCTGCAGGCCCCACGCCCTCCCAACATCCTGCTCCCAGGCAGTGCTCCCGCCCATCTGGCCCTTCTTCTCCAGACCTGCCACACCCCTCGCTCCCTTCTGACCAAGTTCACACTCGTTTGCTCAAGGAGATTCACTCATGGATCCTTCCAGACCCACCAGCTGTCCCTTCCTCCAGCAGCTAACAAGCTTGGGGACAGTGTCTCCTGTGCCTGGGACACTGCCTGCTCTGCCAAGGGTGAGACCTGTAGCAGGCAGGGAAGGCTTCCTGGAAGAGGTGGACTGGAGGCAGGCTTTGAAGGCAGTTTGGATTGGATAAAAAGAGGCAAGGCTGGAGGCTATTTCAGAGATGAGAAGAGGATGAAGACACAGAAGAGTCTGGCGTGGATCCAAGACTACCTGGGGGCAAGCCACGGGGCAACACTGGGAACAGGGTGGCGGAAGAGTCTGGGAAGCCCAACAAGGTCCAGACTGGGGCAGACCACCCCTCTCCTTACGGCAACAGCACGGTGACGGGCAGGAGAGTGGCACAGGGCGGGCCTGCCGTTGAGGAAGAATGTCCTCACTGGAGGACTAGGGCCAAGGGTGGGCATTAGGGGCCACTGAACGGGTCAGCGAGGGACAGGACAGAGTGGGGAGACAGGGAGCAGGGCCTGGGGGGCTCTTGGCAGCAGACCCACTGGATGATGGACAAAACGTTGTCAAGGACGATCCCCAGTATTTCCTCAAACCCAGGCTGAGAACAGATCTGCGGATCACTGGTCCCAGAAAGCAGGACATGAGGAAAAGCAATATTTAAGAAAGAAAGGTGACTTCCCTGGTGGTCCAGTGGCTATGACTCCATGTTCCGAAGGCAGGGAGCTCAGGTTCGATCCCCGATCAGGGAACTAGATCCCACATGCAACAGCTGAGCTTCTTCATGCCACAACTAAGAACTGGCACAGCCAAATAGACAGATATTTAAAAATAGTAATTCAAAAAAAGCTAATGTTGACTTACTTTAGGGAAAAAAAAAAAAAGAAGGAAGGAAGAAAGGCATCAGTGAAGGAAACTGAAACAAAACTCTGGGAGAATGGGAAAGATGAAGGTTGGAAAGAAGATGGAGGCCCCCAGGTTGGGGAGCGCTGGCAACTGGAGGTGGTTTCTGGAAGGGGTGGTTCAGTGGCCCCCAAGGGGCAGGTGAGGTAGAGGGAAGGGGTTTCGGGTGGAGGAAATGGGGGGCAGCTTTGGGGGGGCAGCTTTGGGGGGGGGCTGTGAGCGACTGAGAACGTAGCAGCCTGTGAGCAGAGCCGGCTGAGCAGAGCCCCAAAGGCCATGCCAGGGCGACCACATCCTGCTGCTGCAGGCGCCAGGGCACACCTGTGCACATGCCCGCACCCTCGGGAGCCTTGCCCTCAGCTGCGCCACCCAGAGAGGCCTGGAAGCTGGGAGTCCTCCAGAGTGGCAGCCGACACTGACGGATGGAGGAGCCGTGTAAAGTCAGCCACAGCCTCAGAGCACCACGGGTTCTGTGGGTCAGACTGGGAGAGACGAGACCTGCAAGCAGCCCTCTGCCGAGCCCCGCCCCTGCCTTGACCTGCTCCCCTTGCTCCCTGCAGGTTTCCTTCGCGAACAAGCCCTCAGTAAATCCCCAACACAATTCCCCTCTCAGCTCTGCTTCTAGGGGACCCGTCACAAGTTGGCTGATTTCATCTGCTGCAGAGAGGCAGGGAGACCACCAGGGAGACACCCAAGAAATCGGGGCCAGCCCCTCAGAACTTCAGGAGAACCCAGCAACTAAACCCCACAGGGGCAGGAACCCCTAAGCCCTGCAGAGTCCCGCATGGAGCCTGGCCTTTAGAAACTCATGCGTCCAACAGGGCTGAAGTCCTTCCAGCTGCAATTCCGCTCTGACCTTCCCACCGCCAGTGGCTACGGGGCACTGGGCAGGTTCGCGGGGCAGGAGGAGGCAGCCGGAGCTCACCCACAAGGGACGAGGTGGCCAGAGCTGCCACGTTGTAGTTGCTGGAGCAGGACCTGGAGTCGGATAGGTAGCCGTTGGTGGTCTGGAAGCACCTCTGTAGGAAGGGGAGGGGGGTGAGCAGGGTGGGCAGACCCGCAAGATGACTCCCCACTCCTCCCACTCCACTACCCACCCTCCCCAGGTCCTGGGCAGTCCTGCCAACCCCCACAGGACCCTCCCCAGCCCTGTGTCCATCAGACCCCCCCAGGGCTGGCAGTGCTGTGTGCCCAAGCTGGGCCCAGGAGAGAGGGCCCATGATGTCAGCTGGGGCTGGCTAGCCTGAGGGAGGGGTGAGTGCACTGACCTGCCAAGGATCCCAACAGAAATCCATCTGTCTGTCCTACAACAAGAGGAGAAAGAGGAACAGACGGGGCCTGGCACTCTGTGAAGGCAGACGGCACGGATCCTGCAGCCCCGGGAGCGGTGCTCCCTGACTGAGACAGCGTCTGCCTGCTCCTGGGTCATGCCCTGCTGTCCCCTGGCATGCAGAGAGAGAAGCAGGTGGGTGAGGGGTGACCATGGTTCTGCCGGGAGAGGCAGCAGGTGTGGGGGAGCGAACAGGCCTGGGCTCAGACTGACTCTGCCATTGCTGCCTGGACATCCTTGGATGTCCTAGTCACATAACATCCCATATGTCCTAGTCACGTAACATCCCAGAACCTTAGTCTGGGCCTCTCTAAGACAGGATGTACCATGCATCTCACAGGCTGTGCTGAAGCATAAACGGCATAAGGTCAGCAAAGTGCCGGGCACGAGACAGAGCCCGTGGTGTGGGCACGCACTCTCTCTCTCTCTCTCTCTCTCTATACACACACACACACACACACACACACACACACACACACACACACACATACATATGTAGACACACACATATATATACACATACATATATACACATACATATGTAGACACACACACATATACACACACATATAGACACATACACATATACACACACATATACACACACATACATATGTAGACACACACATATACAGACACATACATATATAGACACACACACATATATATGCACACATACACATATAGACACACACACATATATATACACACATACATATGTGGACACACACACATATATACACACATACATATGCGGACACACACACATACACAGATACATATGCGGACACACACATATACACACATACATATGTAGACACACATATTTCACACATACATATGTGGACACACACATATACACACATACATATGTGGACACACACATATATACACACATACATATGTGGACACACACATATACACACATACATATGTGGACACACACATATATACACACATACATATGTGGGGACACACACATATATACACACATACATATGTGGACACACACATATACACACATGTGTGGACACACGCATATATACACACATACATATGTGGACACACACATATATGTGGACACACACATATATACACACATACATATGTGGACACACACATATACACACATACATATGTGGACACACACATGTGTGGACACACACATACACACACATATGTGGACACACACACACACCAGTGCTTTACCACTGAGCTTCCCAGGTGGCTCAGTGGTAAAGAATCTGCCTGCCAATGTGGGAGATGAGGGTTTGATCCCTGGGTTGGGAAGAGTTCCTGGAGGAGAAAATGGCAATCCAGCGCAGTATTCCTGCCTGGGAAATTCCATGGATGGAGGAGCCTGGCGGGCTATGGTCCATGGTGTCGAAAATGACTTACAGATTAAACAACATAATTTGTGCTAAGTAGCTTCCGTCGTGTCCGACTCTTTGCGACCCTATGGACTGTAGCCTGCCAGGCTCCTCTGTCTATGGGACTCTCTGGGCAAGAATACTGGAGTGGGTTGCCATGCCCTTCTCCAGGGGATCTTCCAGACCCAGGGATCAAACCCACGTCTCTTATGTCTACTTGTATTGGCAAGCAGGTTCTTTACCACTAGCACCACTTGGGAATCATGTGTGTGTGTGTGTTTGTGTGTGTGTGTGTGTGTGTACATATACACTTGTGTATGATATACATATCATATATATATACTTGTGATATATATATATATCAACTTGTCAGTTCAGGCCACAGCTTCTGGGGCAAAGGTGAAAATTACGCAGCAGATTTGAGGCCCCTAGCGAGATCGGCCTGATGTGTCTGAACTGAGAATTCCATTCCTTTACACCCCAGCCGGCAGCACAGGTGGCCGAGGAGTCGTGGGCTCATAACAGAACATCTTATCTGCAGGACTGAGTGACTCTGGGTGGGAGACCCTTCAGGATAGGACTCTTTTCTACATAGAGCAGGTTCAGTGCCTGGATGCCCCGCTCCATTCAGAGCTTCATCCAGCTGAATACAACCCTAGGCGACCCTGACCCTGCAGGAAGAAGCCAGGCCTGGCAGGGAGAGAAGGAGGTTGAAACGTTTTCTGCTTCCAGGGCACAGCCCAGGAACCAGGGGGACGAAGCACGACCAGTTACCTTGCCAGTGACATGATCTGGAGCCATGATGGAGGGCAAGTCTGGGTTCAGGGGGGCTGTGCCCTGGGGCAGGGGGCAGTCCTTGTGGGCACTTGTGAGCAAATCTGGAAAAAGGAAGACAGGAGGAAATTAGACAAGCCCAGAGCTCTGTTAAGTATGAAGCCCCATTCAAGCCAGTTCTGAGATGGCGTTACTTTATTATTACATCATTTTGTCAAAAACAGACTCAGGGACTTCCCTGGTGGTCCAGTGGTTAAGAATCTGCATTGCTATGCAGGGGATGTGGGTTCAATCCCTGGTAGCGGAACTAAGATCCCACACACCATGGAGTAACTAAGCTGGCGCAGTTCAGCAAAAGATCCTGCATGCCCCAAGTGAGACCCGACGCAGACAAATAAATAAAATTTTAAAAAAGAAAACAGAGTCAGGCCCACAGCAGGTGAGGAATCCAGCCAGATCCCACCAGTGGGATTTGCCTGCCCTGTCCTTGTTACCCCATTTTGATTAACTCTAGTCCTCACACTCCAGCGATTCCTTGACCTCACGGAGACCTCCAATCCGTTTGTTCACCTGTCTTTCGTAAGACACTCATGTCCCCAGTTCCCTCCTGGCTCAGCTAAGACTCCTTGGCATATCTTTAAAGCTCTCCTTTGCAGATGCCCTTGACTCGCTTCTCCTAACCCTGTTTTGGCCTAACCCTCCACCTGCTTTGTGGGGACCCTCAGAGCTACTGGCTGCCGGGGAAAGTCATAGGCGTCAAGTTAAATTGGTGCCCACCAGTCTACCCAGGGATCCCTCTATGTGTCTCTGATTCTTGCGAGTTTGCATCCTGTGAGGTTGACCACTTCATCCTCTTTCCTTCTCAAACTTTCACACTGACACCCCTGCTGGTCCCAGCACCCTAGTGCTGGCTGCTCTCTGGCTCTCAGTGCAATCCAGGAGCCTTCGGCAGGTATCAATCACCCATTCTCTCCACCTCAAATCACTGCCCCACCCACACGCCACACCGTCTGCTTTCCCTCTTGTGACAAAGGAAGAACTGTCCCCCCAAGTCCAAGCCCAGCCACTCCCCTGGGGTCTGGGTCTCAGGCCTGCCCTCCCCCGGGCTCTGTGCTCTCTCTTTCCCATGTGGTCTGTGTTTCTCTCCCCGGAGTCGGCCCATCAGTGTGGCTGTGATGCGTCTGGGCTCAGGCTCTCTTGCCGGCATTGCCTCTCCTGCCTCCTGCCATGGGGTCCCCTCACCACTGGGCCGGCCCCAGCCCCTCCCGTCCTGGCAACCCAAGCCTCTCCACCCTTGGAAGACCTTCTCCCGACCCCTGCTCCCTCCGCTCCTTGCTCACTCCTCTGCCCCCAACTTAGAGCTGTATCCAGCCTCTACTCCCCATCTTCTCCTGTTCTCCTGCACCAGTTCCAACCAGCCTTCCTTGAGACAGCCCTTGGCAAGTGGCCAGAAAGCTCAGAGTGATCCTCTGGCCCATCCTCGGTGGCCCCGCAGCAGGCACGAGGGCACCCCCCCTCCAGCCACACCCTCTCTTGACCCCCCACCTCCACGGCCGCGCCTCCTCCTCCTCTGCTCAGCCCCGGAGCCAACCCACCGCTCGTCCCGGGCCCCTTCTCACCTCCCTTCTCCCCTCTCCCAGGAGGTCTCACCCCTGCAGCTGACACACATTTATGCCTCCAGCCCCGACTCTTTGCTGGAGCTCCTGACTGGATTTCCAGCTCCCGACCTGGTTGCCCACTAGGCATCTGAAGCAAACCAGGCGAAACGGAACTTGCAGACCAGAGTCCATCTTCCTTTCCTCCCCCAGTTTTAGAAGACGACGCAATGGTCCACCCAGCTGTCCCAAAGAAACATCCAGGCGCTTTCTCAGAGTCCTGCTTCCCCAACTCTTCCCACCACCCCCATCCAATCAGCCAGCAAGTCCCCCTGGCCCTCTCTCTGACCTCCACTCCAGATTTAGCCCTCTCCATCAGCACTTCTGCTCCAGCTTTGCCCCGTGAGAGCCGTGAGAGCCTTCACCTCCACCAGGAGCCTCCTCCCTCCCCTGCTGGGCCATCCACTCTGCACCAGCAGCACAGGGACGTCAGGGCCCGCTCAGGCTGACTCCGTCTGCCCGGCTGCCTCCCTCCCATCACCTTCAGGAACAGAGCCAGCCGCAGCCCCGGCCTGGGGGCCGTCAGCCCCCCGCACCCGCGCTCACTGTCCTCAGCATTCCACTCCGTGCTGCTCCTCAAAAGGACAGGCCTGCTCTTGGTCCTTGCTGCCCCCCTCCCCACTGTGCCTGGAACACTCATTCCCCAGATCCTCCTGAACCTCATCATCCAGCGCTCAGTTCAAGAGAGGCCATCCTGGCCACCTCCCTGTTTCCATGCCGGCCACCAGTCACTCCCCACAGTCATCACCCGAATATTTGTATTTATTTAAGTGTCCAGCCTCTCTCCCCATAACGAGTGTGAGCACCACGAGGGTGGAGATCACGGTGGCTCTGCTTGGGGCTCTGCGTCCACAGCACCTGCACTTAGTAGGTGCTCTGTAAACACCTGGGGGATGCCTTCTACCTTTGTTACAGCATTCAGCACAAGATGCCTGGTACAAGTACTTATGTGTGGGAGGGCAGGGATCGGCCCGCCACTGACGAATTATCAGGGCCTACCACATACTAGGGTCACAGTCGTTGCTGAGGGACTGAACACCTTGAACCAAGCAACTAGAACTGCTGAACTGAATCCTTGCTCTAACTTAAAGAGGAATCCTCCAGTCCCCCCAGGATGACAGGGAACACTTAACATTCATTTGATTAATGTGCTTACTTAGTCTTCCATTCCCTGAAAGGTATTAGCTTAGCAACTACTATGTACCACCCACTGTTCTGAGTACTAGGGACACAGTGGTGAAGCCTGGGCTTCCCCGGTGGCTCAGATGGTGAAGAATCTACCCGCAGTGCGGGAGACCTGGGTTCGATCCTGAGGTCAGGAAGATCCCCTGGAGAAGGGAATGGCTACCCACTCCAGTATTCTTGCCTGGAGAATTCCACGGGCTGAGGAGCCTGGTGGGCTACAGTGCATGGGGTCACAAAGAATTGGACACAACTAAGAAACTAACACTTTTACTTTCTTTCACTGGTGGTGAAGACCCTGCGCTTCCACTGCAAGGGTTTGATCCCTGTCTGGGGGACTAAAGTCCCATATGTTGTGCAGCATGATCCAAAAAAAGAGAGAGAGAGAGATGATTTCTCTGCCCTCGTGTAGCTGACATTCTAGTAAGTGAGACAGACTATTAACCCAGAACTCACAAGCTCTGAGAGCTGCTCAGAGCTGAGGTCTGGGTATCCAGAAAAGCCCGGTTACATGAAGAGCTGTAGACTGATCATTCACTCATTCACCCATGCAGCCATTTATTCCTTCAGCCACTAAGCATTCACCTCCTGGACGTCTACACTGTGCAGGCACCTAGGGACCGAGGTGGGATCAGCTGTCCCTGCCCTCAGGGAGCTTACAGTTACACGCAGGAAGCCCCCCAAAGGCCCTCACTCAAACCCAAGGCTGAGCGGCAGGAATGGCAGCACCCGCAATCTGCAGTTCTCTACACCCTCCTGTCCCAGCGGACGGCAGAGTCCTCACCTGACCTAGAGGGAGGGCTCCGTGGTCAGCCTGGCAGGTGAGGAAAGCCAGGGCAGGTGGGCGTTCACAGCCCCAGGCACATGGCCCTGGGCAGTCAGGACCTGAACCCTGTGGGTCTGATGCCAAGGCTCCTCGAGCACAGGAACGGTGATGATTTCCGGCGGGGTCTGGGGGCTGCATGGGAGCACTGATGGGGCAGGTGGCCAGGAGGGGGTGTCTGGAGGTGGACAGTTTAGGTGGGCGCAGGGATGGTGGGGAAGGAGGAGTGAGCTGGGCAGGGCTTGCGCCAAGCTGCGGAGTCTGAAAGGAGCAGTCTGGGGCGATGACGGGAGGGGAGCCTCTGCAGGATGCTCGTCCCGGCCTCCACCGTCCTGCCCTGGGCACTGGCTCCCATCACCCTTTCCGGCTGGGGGCCACCTGGACAGAAGCAGATGAACCGATGGCGTGGACACAGATGGGGCTTCCTGGAGGAGGTGGAGGCCAGGGAGGGTCTGAGGCTGGAGAGGGGGCGCGCCAGGCAACCCCAAAGGCATGGCTGGGCGGAGGTGAGTGGGCAGAACTGGAGACTCAGAGATGGGGGGTTACAAGGAGGGGAAGTGGGCAGAGGAGGCTGTGGGCGCTCCACCCAGCCCCCCAGACCCCCGTGGACCCCCGTCTGCTTCTGTCGCCCACAGTCCCCACCCCGCAGGCTGGGCTTCCACCAGGCAACTCCTGAGGCTCTTCTTAGACGGCTGCCCAAGGGAAACTGGGCTGAAACTAGCTGAGAAGCTGGGCTGCTCCCAGCGGAGCAGCCCGTGACTAGAGGGGCAGGGCCCCAGCTACTGTATTTCGGGTGGGACACTCTGAGCTTCACTCTCATCCCAGAGTCCCAGGTGGGATCAGGCTGAGACCACCCCCTGCAGGACCACGGACATCCTCTCCTGGCTGCGTCTCCTCCACCCCGCTCTCCCCACTTCTGCAATGGTTTCCTCTGGAAGGTTCCCTTCACATTCCGGTCACACCCAAATCCCAGTTTCAGGGTCGGCTCCCAAAGAACTGCTCTGAAGACAGCTGGCTCAGGCTCTGGTACCAGACTGTCCAGTTCAAATCCCGAGTCCGCCCTTCATTCCTGTGGGCCCTAAACAAGTGACTTCACCTCTCCTAGCTTCCACTTCCGTATCTGTAAAACAGGCAACTGAGGGAGAGGGTTCTCGTTCCTCGGGAATTGTCTACTTGGATCCAAAACTGAGACCCAGGAGGCTTTGAGGGCCCCACTTTTGAAGAAAGCCACTCAGAGGGTGGACGTGGGGTTGGGGGAGCGGACGCCCTCTTCAAAGTGGATGAAACCAGCTCTGCTGCCCCAGCCGTCAACCCACTTTTGACTCGTTCAGCCGCTCAGTTGTGTCTGACTCTCTGCAACCCCATGGACTACAGCACGCCAGGCTTCCCTGCCCTTCACTATCTCCCAGAGCTTGCTCAAACTCATGTCCATTGAGTTGGTGATGCCATCCAACCATCTCATCTGGTGTGCCGGCCGCTCTTTCCTCCATCTGGGACTCTCTCCCCCCGAACACAGTTCACACCTCACTCCGCCCACGTCTCTGCTCAGATGGTAAAACCTCAGTGAGGCCTCCCCCACCATCTCATTTAACAGGACACCAGCCCCTCTCTAGCCCCTCACCCTGTTTTACACCCATCATTCCACAAAGCATGTGTCTGTTTCCTTGTTCATGGTTTCCCCCTAGAACACGCACTCTGGGAGGGCTGGGACTCTGTTTTATTTGCCACAATGGCCCTAGTACCTGCCCAGGGCCTGGCACGTTCAGTTCAGTTCAGTCACTCAGTCGTATCCGACTCTTTGCAACCCCCATGAACCGCAGCACGCCAGGCCTCCCTGTCCATCACTAACTCCTGGAGTCCACCCAAACCCATGTCCATTGAGTTGGGGATGCCATCCAACCATCTCATCCTCTGTCGTTCCCTTCTCCTCCTGACCTCAATCTTTCCCAGCATCAGGGTCTTTTCAAATGAGTCAGCTCTTCGCATCAGGTGGCCAAAGTATCGGAGCTTCAATTTCAAAATCAGTCCTTCCAATGAACACCCAGGACTGATCTCCTTTAGGATGGACTGGTTGGATCTCCTTGCAGTCCAAGGGACTCTCAAGAGTTTTCTCCAACACCACTGTTCAAAAGCATCAATTCTTCAGTGCTCAGCTTTCTTCATAGTTCAATTCTTACATCCATACATGACCACTGGAAAAACCATAGCCTTGACCAGACGGACCTTGTCGGCAAAGTAATGTCTCTGCTTTTTAATATGCTGTCTAGGTTGGTCATAACTTTCCTTCCAAGTGGTAAGCATCTTTTAATTTTATGGCTGCAATCACCATCTGCAGTGATTCTGGAGCCCAAAAAAATAAAGTCAGCCACTGTTTCCACTGTTTCCCCATCTATTTGCCATGAAGTGATGGGACTGAATGCCATGATCTTAGTTTTCTGAATGTTGAGCTTTAAGCCAACTTTTTCACTCTCCTCTTTCACTTTCATCAAGAGTCCCTTTAATTCTTCACTTTCTACCATAAGGGTGGTGTCATCTGCATGTCTGAAGCTACTGATATTTCTCCTGGGAATCTTAATTACAGCTTGTGCTTCCTCCAGCCCAACATTTCTCATGATGTACTCTGCATATAAGTTAAATAAGCAGGGTGACAACATACAGCCTTGATATACTCCTTTTCCTATTTGGAACCAGTCTGTTGCTCCATGTCCAGTTATAACTGTTGCTTCCTGACCTACATACAGATTTCTCGGGAGGCAGGTCAGGTGGTCTGGTATTCCCATCTCTTTCAGAATTTTCCACAGTTTATTGTGATCCACACAGTCGAAGGCTTCTGCATAGTCAATAAGGCAGAAATAGATGTTTTTCTGGAACTCTCTTGCTTTTTTGATGATCCAGTGGATGTTGGCCATTTGATCTCTGATTCCTCTGCCTTTTCCAAAACCAGCTTGAACATATGGAATTTCACAGATCATGTATTGCTGAAGCCTGGCTTGGAGAATTTTAAGCATTACTTTACTAGCCTGTGAGATGAGTGCAATTGTGCAGTAGTTTGAGTATTCTTTGGCATTGCCTTTCTTTGGGATTGGAATGAAAACTGACCTTTTCCAGTCCTGTGGCCACTGCTGAGTTTTCCAAATTTGCTGGCATATTGACTGCAGCACTTTCACAGCATCATCTTTTAGGATTTGAAATAGCTCAACTGGAATTCCATCACCTCCACTAGCCTTGTTCATAGTGATGCTTCCTAAGGCCCACTTGACTTCACGTTCCAGCATGTCTGGCACGTAGTAGGTGCTCGTTAAATATTTGATGTAAGAACGAAGGAATGAACATTCGGGTGCCAACTACATAGAGGAGTCACCAGTGAGCCAGGGGTAGCCGAGGGAGACTGTGAGAGTTCCAGATGGGTACAAATGCAAAATGACCTCTGCCCCATTTTTTCTCAAGTTTTTTGCGCTGAACTGCAGCATGCCACAGAATGGGACCCAAAGGAGAGAGAGGCCAGCAGAGCAAAGAGCAGACCATGACCTTTGGGTGCAGCCAGCTGAGTGCTGAAGAATTGATGCTTTCCAACTGTGCTGTTGGAGAAGACTCTTGAGGGTCCCTTGGACTCCAAAGAGATCAAACCAGTCAATCCTGAAGGATATCAACCTTGAATATTCCCTGGAAGGACTGATGCTGAAGCTGAAACTCCAGTTCTTTGGCCACCTGATGCAAAGAGCCGACTCACTGGAAAAGACCCTGATGCTGGGAAAGACTGAAGGCAGGAGGAGAAGGTGACGACAGAGGATGAGATGGTTGGATGGCATCACCGACTCAATGGACATGAGTTTGAGCAAACTATGGGAAATAGTGAAGGACAGGGAGGCCTGGCGTGCTGCAGTCCATGGGGTCGCAAAGAGTCAGATACAACTTAGCAACGGAACAACAACAAGCCTCAGCCACGGGGGATGAGGGGAGGGTCAGCTGGGACGGGAGAGGAAAGCTGGCATTCAAACTGGATGGACTAGATTTGTGTCCAAAAGAGGTGAGAGGGTTCTGTGATCTGCCCGAAGGGTATTCTGGGCCAGCAGGTCGGGGTGGTTCAGTGAGACTGTCTGGGGCAGGGACTGGAGAAAAGGGAAGTGGGGTCAGGTTAAGCTGTAGCCCTTGGATCCAGAGCTCAGCAATCCGGGAACTAGGAGCAGTGAGGGCAGTGCAGGACCGTAAGGGCGGAGCCGGGTGCGCCCGGAGTGTGCAACACACTGTGCTCCTTACCCTCAGCTCTGGCCGTGTGACCCTGGGCAAATCCTGCCCCTCACTGGGCTTCAGACTGTTCAGTGTACAGAGGCCATGCTCCAGGCCCTTCAGAGTTGATGTTCAAACCAGGCGGGGGGCGAGGGGAAAACCTTCAGTGGGTCAAGCAAGCAATTTCCTGGATCGTATTTTAAAAGAACGAAACAGAATGGGGTAGAACAGAAAATATGAGAACCCACTGTACAATCAGTTTAAGTCTTATTTCATGAAGCCTCTTTTGAATTGGAAAGACATCCATGTATGCACAGTAAGAATTTTCTATGTGTGTGTCCTGGGTTATGATACAAGAAACATTTATTCTTACGGGTCCAGTCAAAAAAGTTTGAAAGTTGCCTTCTGAGGGTTCCTGCACCCACAAGCCAGGGCCTCCAAGATGTAGGCCAGGTGACACTGGCTACCAGCTGCCCCGGGAACTCCCGAGGGTGCAGGGCTCCCTCCAGGCCCCCACCTGTCACCAGAAGCTGTTTGGAAACTGCAACCACAGAGCAGGAACGAGGGGAGCTGGCAGGTGACGCTGAAGCCTGGAGGAGATGGGACTCAGACAAGGCCATTTGTCGACATGGTGCAGACCTGGACTCCTGCTCTCAGCCCCCCTCCCAGCTTTCCTGCCCCCCCAGCTCAGGAGAGGTGCAGATGCTTCTGCCAAAGCCGCCTTCTCCCCCTGAGGACTCTGGCCCTGTGATGTCATAGACTGGTTGCCATGGAGACGTCAGTAATGAACCCTCCCCGGGTGAAATCACAGGCTTCACCCAGCTGGGACCAGCAGCCACATCACTACAGGCAACTGGAAAAACACAACGTTTCACTTGGGTGGGGGCTGGGGGACAGCCTGCGGAGACCCCCAGCCTACACTCCTGGAGGCGCCTTCCTCCCCTACAGGCGCTGTGGAGCACCCGCTCTTTCCCAGTCCACAGCCCACTCCCCTGAACCCAGCGTCTGAGATCCCTTCTCTGACTACCCCTCCACCACAGGCCAGGCACAGAACAGGCCGGGTCGCCGTGGCAGCACGGGGGTCCTCCAGACCCTGAAGGGGGGCGCCTGATGGTCCAGAGGTTAGGACTCAGTGCTTCCACTGCTGGGGGCCCAGGTTCAATCCCTGGTCAGAGAACTAAGATCCTGCAAGCCAGGTGGCCAAAAGACAGAGACAGAGAGAGAAACAACAGCTCTGCAAATTAGGCACTGCTATGCCCATTCTGACCGCCCTGGTGGCTCAGATGGTCAAGCGTCTGCCTACAGTGTGGGAGACCTGCGTTCAGTCCCTGGGTCAGGAAGATCTCCTGCAGGGGGGCATAGCAACCCCCTCGAGGATTCTTGCCTGGAAAATCCCATGGACAGAAGAGTCAGGTGGGCTACAGTCCATGGGGTCGCAAAGAGTCAGACATGACTGACCTACTTCACTCACTCACTCACACCCATTTTACACATGGGGAAAGTGAGGCTCAGAGAGGTTAAGGTCACCTACTCATAAGTGGCAGAAATGAGGCTCAAACCTGGGCCAGTCTGGGACTCCAGAGCTTGTACTCTGACCGCTGACCAGTGTTGATCTCCTGAGAGGGTCCTCAGGCTGTTTTTCCAAGTGTGTGTGTCCTGCCTCCCCCACAAGACAAAACTGCAAGGACAAGGCGGTGTCTCCTGGCTCAGACTGCGAGCTTCTAAAGGGCATGGCCCCATCCCCGCTTCCTCAGTCTCCCCACGGTGCCCAGAGGGATTCTGCTCATGGGCTCTGCCGGGCCATGGTGAGATGGGCCTGGGGTTGCTGGGGATGGGGGTCACAGTCAGGGGTCAGAGCACTGGGGGTGGGGGGATGGGGGTCATAGTCGGGGTCAGAGCACTGGGGGAGGGGGGAGGGGGGTCACAGTCAGGGGTCAGAGCACTGGGGGTGCTGGGGATGAGGGGTCACAGTCGGGGGATGGAGGGGTCACAGTCAAGGGTCAGACCACTGGGGGTGCTGGGGATGGGGGGCCACAGTCGGGGGATGGAGGGGTCACAGTCAAGGGTCAGACCACTGGGGGTGCTAGGGATGCAGGGGTCAGAGCACTGGGGGTGCTAGGGATGCAGGGGTCAGAACACTGGGGGTGCTGGGGATGGGGAGTCACAGTCAGGTGAGATGGAGGGGTCACAGTCAGAGGGATGGAGGGGTCACAGTCAAGGGTCAGAGCACTGGGGGTGCTGGGGATGCAGGGGTCAGAGCACTGGGGGTGGGGGGATGGGGAGTCACAGTCAAGGGGGATGGAGGGGTCACAGTCAAGGGTCAAAGCACTGGGGGTGGGGGGATGGGGGGTCACAGTCAGGGGTCAGAGCACTGGGGGTGCTGGGGATGGGGGGGTCACAGTCAGGGGGGATGGAGGGGTCACAGTCAGGGGTCAGAGCACTGGGCATGCTGGGGGTGCCCTGGGCGGCCCCATTAGAGCTTGCGGCCCCTCCCAGGCATCATCAGGCGCTTGACCCTCCAGAAGGAACTCCTCAGTCTCACAACTCATAGCTCCCAGGGCACTGGACCCAGGGTGGGGCCAGGAGGGTGACGGGTGGTCTGGAGGAGTGGGCTGAGGCAGGAAGGGGCAGGCAAACAGTTTCAGCCCCAGGGGCAGGAGATGGGCATGGAGAGACCTGGAGCTGCAGAGAGGCGGGCAGACACAGATTGCTCTGTACAGGTTGTCACCGCGGGCGGCAGGAAAGCCAAACCAAATGCTAACACTGGCGTTTTCCCAGAGTCTGAATGTCGCAAGCACGGGCCACATGCTCGTACCCCTCTCCAAGTGGGGACACGAGAAAGCAAAAGGCAGGGTTTCTATGCTCAGGCTCCAAGATCATGCAGTCCTGGACTCAGATCCTGCCTCTCTGGATCCTGCCCGTGTGACCTCAGCCAAGACCCTTGCCATCTCTGAGCCCTATGCCCCCGTTTTAGGGTTGAATGGGGTCTAACAAGGTCAGGAGAGTGATGCCTCAGTCAGCTCAGGATAAGCACTCAAGACAACACAAAACAGCTCTGAGGAAAGGCGTTTGGGGCCTCCATCTGGGCACAGTCACTTTCCCCAAACCCTCAGCTCCTCACATGTGTCTTTTCCTACAAGGCAGGATGGTGCTCAAAGCCCCTGTAGCTTCCCCTTTCCCAGACAAGAGGGTCTGGATTAGCTGTCTGCACAGAAGCATAGTAATAAAAATTAAAAACTAAAGTGACAGCTAACACTTAGTGGGATTGCCACATGCAAGGTAGCGGTCTGAGTGCTTTACATGAATTAAGTCACTTAATCCCCTCCCAGTGTCCCTGGTGGCTCAGCTGGTAAAGAATCCGCCTGTAACGCAGGAGACCTGGGCTCGATCCCTGAGTTGGGAAGATCCCCTGGAGAAAGGATTGGCAACCCACTCCAGTATTCATGCCTGGAGAACTCCATGGACAGAAGAGCCTGGCGGGCTACAGTCCATGGAGTCGCAAAGAGTTGGACATGACTGAGCGACTATCACTTTCAGTACCCCTAAGACTTCCATGGCAGTATTATTCCCATTTTAGAGATGAGAACACCGAGATATATACACAAGGTTAAGTAACATATACACAAAGTTAAGTAACTTGCTGAGGTCGCAGAGCAGGATGGCCGGCTCCAAAGTCACATTCCTACCCTCTCAGGCCTGGCTTGAGGGAGCTAACTGCTGCCCAGGGCTGGGTGGGGTGGCTGTCTCACGTGCGGCCTGAAACCTGGGGTTTGGCTGGGGAGTTCCAGCGGCGTACGGGCTCTGGGATGGGCATGGGCAGCAGCAGGATGCAGTCTCTGGCCTGGCTTCGGGCTGCCGAGTTGGGCACGTGGAGTACGGGGCTGTTGTTAGCAATTGATGCGGGTGTGGAGACTCCCAGGGCTTCCCAGGTGGCGCCAGCGGTAAAGAACCCGCCTGCCAATGCAGAAGACATTAAGAGACATGGATTCAATTCCTGGGTCGGGAAGATCCCATAGAAGAGGGCATGGCAACTCACTCCAGTGCTCCCGCCTGGAGAATCCCATGGACAGAGGAGCCTGGAGGACTACAGCCCGTAGGGTGGCACAGAGTCAGACACGATGGAGCAGCTTAGCACGTGGAGACTCAGAGGCTCTTGGAAGCCTCGGGCTGGAGAGGAGCAGGCAGGCCAGCCCTGGGTCCCACGGCTGGCTGTGTGGTACAGAGGACAAGGGCACAGGTTCCGAAGCCGGCATAACTGCAGTCAAGCCTCGCTTCTGCTTTCTTAACCATGCAGCCCCAGACTCGGTTTCCCTCTCTGTAAAATGCGGGCTGTGCTAGTACAGACCCCAGACTGGCAAGTTGTGCCTGGAACGTGCCCACCAGCACCTGGTGAGCCATACGCACTCTGGGAGGAGCAGTGACAGCTAGAGGGGCAGGTGGCCTCCACTCAGGAGTTCAAGACCCCCAGAACCAAGCGGGCTCACCCTCTCTGCGCCTCTGTGCCTGCAGGCATGTTGGCACTGGGAGTGGGCAGACCCCCTCAGGAGGGTACAAGGTCAGAATACACAGCGAGGGGCCCGAGCCTCTGCAGGAAGGGTGGAGGCCTCAGAGTGACCGCACACGAAGGGCAGGGCAGAGGGTCCCAGCACCAGGTGCGGGGGCGCCAGAGGACCCGAGCCCCCGCCCCCGTCCTGACAGCAGCACCCTGGCGTGCGGCTCGCAGGCAAGTGCCCCTGGGGCTGGACCTCCAGAGGCTGTCACAGGACAGTCGAGTGTGCGGGAGAGTCACAGGAAAGGGAACACCCGGACCCCAACACCAGGAGCCTGCCCAGCCTTCCGGGTTTCTGGAGCACACCAAAAGGCTGCTGGTTCCGAAGAAACTTGAGTCCTCTCTACTCTTAACAGTGCCTTCCCCTCTGGCCAGGCTGGAGGCCTCAGAGCAGACGCTGTGCTGGGCTCACCGCCTCTGGGCGCCCAGCATGTACACAGTGGCTGGCACACAGTAAGTGTCAGGCTGACATCAGTTTAATGAATGAATAAACGCAAGAGCCTCACACAGCCCAACCCCCACCCACGATCCCACCCTCCTGAGACATCCTGAGCCACTTGCCTCCGGAACCCCCAGGTGGCCTAGTGAGCAGAGCCCTCAGGCACCAGAGGCGCCCTCTCCCCCCTTCTCCCAGGGCGGGTCCCCTGGAGCTGGCCCAGCCCCTTCCCAAGACCTGGTGACCCCTCCACACCTAAGAGCTGGGGTGCGGGGTGAGGAGGCAGCCCCCCAAAGCCACGCCTGGGGTCAGTGGGTTTGGCTTCACACCACAGAGAGGGAGCCAGGGTCTGTGCCCCCTCACCTGGGCCCAGCTGCTCCCGCTGTGGGGTGAAGTGACCCTGCACAGCCTCCAACACCTGCCCACCCCTTCCCTGCCCCCACACCGCGCCCCAGGGCGGCTCCTGGGGGCTCCCTGGTTCCTCCCCAGGGACAGCCAGGGGTCAGGCACCAGCGGGCAGCAGCAGAGAGCTGGGCGGAGACACAGGCCGAGGCTTCCTAGGGGCCCGGCCGTCTGTCCCCGCCTGTCCGCTGACGGGCCGGGGTGGGGTGAGGTGCCTGCAGGAGTGGGGGGGGGCCTTCTTTAGACTCTGTTCACCCCCTTAACCCCTGCCGCGGTGGGTTCAGGCACTCTGAAGACAGTGAGCGGGGTACGCGGACAGCGGTGGGCCCTGTGTCTCGGGGGGCGTGGGAACGGGGGTCGGCTTGCGCCACGAGTGCCCCGAGTCCCTCCAGAGAGGCCGGGGCGCCAGACGCTCCGTGCCCCCCGCCCCAGGCAGGGGTGTGCGGCCGCCGCCGGGAAGGGAGCGACCCCGCTTCCGCCGCCTGGTGGGGTGTGGATGCAGGCGGGGCACCGTGTCCCCCCGGGCGCCGGTGGGGTGCGGCCGCCGGCAAGGGCGCTTGGTTCCCCCCACCCCCACCCAGGCTCCTCGAGCGGCCGAGGGACTGCGCGCGACCCCGGCGCGGGCCCCCGTCCCACCGGCACGGCCAGGGCCCCCTCACCTCGCGACACGCAGGAGCCCATCACGGGGCCGCGGGGCCGGGCCGCCGGGCGCTCATGTCTCCGCTGGCGCGGGGCCCACGCGCGGCGCCGACGCGGACGAGCGGGGAGGGGTCGGGCCCGCGGCTCCCGCCCGGGCGTCTGGATCGCGCCGCCCGCTCGCCTGGCACCGCC
This sequence comes from Odocoileus virginianus, assembly GCF_023699985.2. NCBI lineage: Eukaryota > Metazoa > Chordata > Mammalia > Artiodactyla > Cervidae > Odocoileus > Odocoileus virginianus. The sequence goes on from NC_069703.1 coordinate 28,326,740, forward strand.
CCGCCGCGGTCAGCGCGGGCGGGGCCGGAGCACCGGCGGCCCGCGCACCTGTGGCCGCGGCGGGGGCGGCGCTGAGCGCGGAGGCAGAGCGGGAGGTTGGATCCTGGGCCCTCGGGCCGCCAGGGCGCGGGGTGAAGGGCAGGGAAGGGCGGCGGGGGCGGGGAGGCTCCAGCGTACGGGTGCGGCGCGCAGGGTGGGCAGCGAACCGCTTTGCAGGGAAGAAACGGAGGCGCTCACACGCCTTGCCCAGGGCTCCTGCGCGGGGAAGGACGCCGACTTTTGCCCATCAGCCCCTCACTGGGGGTTGATGGGCCAGGCCGGGGATGTAGACGGCGGGGATGGTGAACCGGTAGGTCAAGGTCATTGCCTGCGGTCCCCTCCGGCGCCTAAGAGCGGGTGACCCGGGCCCCTCTAATCACTCACACTCACCCTCTCACATGCCTACCCATGAACACACGTGCGTACAGTCGCACATCGAGCATATGCCTCACCCACACGCTCACCACCGCACACACCCACATTCACACACACTCGCGTTCACACGCAGTCGTGCTCAGACAGACCCCAGCTCCTCAGCCAGCGGTCCAGCACAGCCCTGAGGCACGGAGTGCTCACTTTCGCCTCTTTCGGTCCGTCCTGACACCTCCGTGCACCAGGCAGGGGGCGGGTGGCACGGTTCCCCTTTTATGAGGGAGGAGGCCAGGTTCCCTGGTGCCAGCCCAGCAGGGCTCTGAAGGATGAAGGCAGCTTGGGTGGCCATGTGGTGGGGCTCAGGGCCTCCAGCCCGGCAGGAGCCGGGCCTGGGGGCTGCTCATGTGGGGGTGGGCGGTGGGGTGGGCGCTGGCATCTCCTCTTTCCTCAGGCCTGGCGCCTTCTCTGGAGAAAAGTCCTGGTGGGGAGAGACCCCGGCCAGGGGTGTCAGCACCGCTGGTGAGAACGTGGGCTTGGCTCACACCCGCTGTGTGACCTGGGACAAGCTGCTTCCCTTCTCTGAGCCTCAGGTTTTTTTGCCTGTTAACTGGGGGTAGAAATCTTACCTCATGGGATTGCTGTAAGGATCAGTGAGATGATGTGTGCAAAATGACTGACCAGTAGTAGGTACTTAGAGCTAAAAATAGCAGTGATGGTGAACACAGGTGTGACATTTCCTCACAAAGTGAGAATGCTGAAGAACCTCCATGCAGTGGACGTCGTGAAGCGCCTACTAGGTGCGGGTGTGAGCACGACAGATGCGCTGGTCCTGGAGCGCTCAAGGCCGTCCATGCCCTGCCCGCCTCAGACCCTCAGCCCCTCTCCGCCGAGTCTGCTCTAGAGGGGAGCTCTGAGCCTCACCCTCGTGTGGGGTCCAAGCTCTGTGGCCCAGGGCAGGGAGGTGGGGGTCCTTTCTCTTCCCCCTGTCACGGGGCGCCTGGCTCCGGCTGGAGGGAGGGCTGTGACTCACCCTGATGCAGGACGCTGGGTCACAGCTGCAGAGGCTCCCTCTGGCGGCCCGGCCGCTCTGGGGGCAGAGGGGGTGTCAGGCTTATGGGGGGAAGGTGCCTGGGGAGCCCATGGCGCCCCTTCAGCCTGAGACAGAGGCCCACGGGGAGGCTGGGCAGTGTGCCACCACAGGCACTTGCTCCGCAGCCCAGAGACATGTCCAGGGTGGGGCTCTGGCCAGCCCGGCCTCAGCGTTCACGCTGGTCAGCTCTCCACTGACTGATCCTCTCCTTGTCCAGACAGGAGCACAGAGAGGGGCAGGGGCCTGCCCAAGGTCACACAGCCAGCTGGCGGCCAAGTGAGGGCTGGAACACAGGCCTGCTGCCCGTCAGCCCAGCCCCAGCCCTCGGCTGAGACTGGGCCTTGCGGGGTGGGCTGCCCCCGCAGCACACCCACATTCACCTTCCCTGTCCTTGGAATTCTGCTGAAGCGGACAATTCCCGGACAGCGCCAAGATGTGTGGCTGTCCTTCCCCGGGGGCAGGCTGTCCTTTTCCGGCTCAGCCCAGAGCCCATCTGCCTGGTGACCTTCCACCCCCCTGCCCCCAGCCATCCATGGGGGAGGGGGCTCATGGTGGGGGAGGGGCCAGAGGAGAGTGCCTGGCTGTGCTTGTCACACTCTGCGTCCCACTCTATCAGCATGGTTTGGGGGGTCCGGCCAGCGCCCCCTCTGCGTGGCCAGCCCCGCTGTTCCTGGCGGACAGTGAACGTCCACCATGCTGAGTGCCTGGCCCCGGCCTGGGCGCAGGAGCGTGGAGAGGAGACGCTGCACAGTTTGGTGGGAGGGAGGTCAGTCACTGGGAGGTTAGGGATGACTCAGACTTGGTCCCGCCCAGGCAGTCCTGAGAGGGGGGTCAGCACGGTTCAGGGGAGCCACGAGCATAAGTAACTCCGGTCAGGGTAGCCAGCGGGGCACCCCCCACGCCAGCCACGGGTGGTCGGGGAGAGCTGCTTCTGCCAAGGGTCAGGAGGACAGTGTCAAGGCGAGGGTGGCCCCACAGTGGAAGTTTGAAGGTTAAGAGGGATGTTGGCAGGCAGAGATGAAGGCGCGCTCCATGTCCACAAAGACTCGGAGGCAGACTGTGACAGGCCCGTGGGGACCAGCATCTATGATACCCAGGGTCCAGTGGGGGAGGATGCGACTTCAGACTAGAGGTGCCCACCTCCCAACCTCAGACATATCCTCAACACTGGCTTTCTCAGGAAAGACAGAGCTGGATAAGCGGAAAGAGAACAGAACTGGAAACCAGACAGATCTGGGTTTACCTCCAGTGCTCAGAATAATACCTAGTAGACTCTCAGTAAATATTCATTGACCGAAGGTAAGAACGTGAGACCTCTCTGAGGCCACACGTCCAGAAAGTGGTTGCAGCCAGAGCTGTCTGATTTCACCTCTCCTTCATCCAGCAGATACTTCCGGAGAACTACTACGTGCCCAGTGCTGTGGGGTGGCGATGGAGACAGGTTTCCATTCTCTGGGGAGGGAGAACAGACTGGTGGGGGAGGTTGGCATTAACCCGATAATGGCCCAGGCAAATTGAGACTCACTGCCCTGGAAGGTTCTAGACAAGAGCTCTTGAGAGGGTAGAAGAGGAGGACTTGATCTGTTCTCTCAGGTGGAGGCAGCATCCAGCGGAGGTGACAGTGATAAGTCCCCAGATGGAAGGTGAGTGCAACCTGGCCTGGCAGAGAGAATGGCATGGGCGATGGTGTGGAGGAGGGAGGCAGGGTCCGATTCTCAGCAGGACGAGTCTGTGTTTCTTCTTCTGGAGGCAGCTCTTCTGCCACACTCAGCGGGAACAGGGGTGCACCGCTGTCCTCCCTGACCTGAGCTATTTCTGCATGTGGCTCCCTTTGCCCTGCACCATCCCCCACCCCAGGCCTGGGTGGCTGGCGCACAGAGGTGGGGGGGGGGTGGCAGTGAGCTGGTGGGGTGGCAGGGCTGGCCAGGCTGTGGGCCCAGATCCCAAGGTGCTGGGATCTCGTCTTCATCCAGAGAGCCTTGGGAGGCTCCATCCTCCTTCTCCATCTGCAAGCCAGCCTCCTCCCTTCCAGTCACCTTTGGGGTGAGGGTCGGGGGCTGTCGAGGCCCAGGTGAGGCTCCCAGTACAGCTCCTTGTTCCTCCAGAGGCCCAACCTGACCCAGGAGTCCTGAGGACCAGGGCTGGGGGCCTTCCTGAGACGCCTGGGCAAGAAGCCCACAACTGACCTCAGACGGTGCCCGCTCTGCAATCCAGCCTTGGGCCCGGGGGCTTCTAGCTGGAGTGGGGTGACTAGAGAGAGCTCCCCCTCCTCCCTCATGACTGGGTGGGACTGGGAGACCGAAGAGGGTAAGTTCTGCAGGGGGATCCCAGGTGACGGAAGAGACGCTGTGGTGGGGACCAGCGACGGGGGAAGGCCAGCCCCGGCCGGGGGACCTTCCACCCTGGTGAGTGAGCGCCGTTCACTGAGCTCATCTCTAAAGTGCCCAGCCCAGGCCTGGCCTACAGTAGCTGCTTCACGACAGGATCCGTTTCTCAGGGGTCCAAGGCTGGCACCCTGACTCTGCGGCAGGGAGGCGGCCCCCTGCAGGGACCAAGGCAGCTTACCGCTCCCCTGAGATGCGTCTCCGGGGCCGTGTGTGTCATGCGCCGTCTGACCACCAGGGGGCAGCCTAAGACAGCCTCATTCTTCACTGCTGTCATTGGCCTGCCTCCTGAGGCCAATTTATCCGGAAAGTGTGAGCTTAGCGACTCAGACTCACCCACTCTGTGAGGTTGTGCATCGTGTGTTCTGCACGAGGGAGCCCAGCCGAGCAGGAGGACACAGAAACCATGCCTGTGCTCTGGTCACCAAGCCCTGGGCTCTAGAACGGGCTGGGTCTGCCCTAGTAAGGGCTACATTTTTTTTTTTTTTTGGCTGTGCTGGGTCTTAGTTGCAGCATGTGAACTCTTAGTTGTGGCATGTGGACTCTAGTTCCCTGACCAGGGATCGAACTCAGGCCCTCTGCATTGGGAGCAGAGTCTCAGCCACGACCACCAGGCAAATCCCAGGGTGCCTTTTTATTAGAACAAAGTTGTTATCTCCCTTCCAGGTTTCAGAATACAAGGCTGCATTGACCAGATTTGCACACAGTCTTCATTTAGGCCACCAGCACTCCTGAACTCACATTACCTGGTCCTGACTCCCACTGTACAGATGTGAAAACCGAGGCCTAGGAAGCCAACCAAGGCCATTTAGGAGCACAGCTGGGCCTGGAGCCCTGCAGCTGGAGGGACTACCTGCTCCACCTGCAGGCTTCAGGTGCCAGGTGCTACCTTTGGAGGTCAGGCCCTGCCTATGGGTCCCGGAGACCAGGGCTTGGGGCCTTTCCGGGAAGCCTGAGAGAAAAGGCTGCAGGCTGACCTCAGAGTTTTGCATTCTCAGCTCCAGGCTCGAGATTGGGGGGGTTTCTAGCTGGAGTGAGATGACAGGTGGGAGTCCCTTCCAGGTGACCAGCTGGACTGGGCAGGGGCGGGGGGGACAGAGAATAAGCCCTCAGTCTGATGGAGGAGGAACAGTTACAGCACAGGGCACTAAGGAGGCACCAGCCCTGCTCTCAGAAAGCTTCCAGCCTGGTGCACAAGCCGAGAGAAGTGTCTCCTGCATCAGGACAGGTGTCCCCCAGCTGTTTCAGGGGCAGGAGTTCTCATGGGCATCAGAGGCACACCCCCAGTGTGGGAGAGCCTCCTGATTTCAGTGGAGCCATTGGTCTGGGCTTGGGGGTTGGGTATGTTTGGGTTAATAACAGCAACAATGATAATCATGGCAGCTGAGACCTTCCCGTGTGCCAGCTGCTGTACTGATGGGCCTCCTGATGGGCCCGAGCTGTGGCCACGCTGCAGCAGCTGGGAGACTCCAGGCGTGCCCCTCCTTCTGGACTTCAAGGGCGATTAGGAGCCTGGCAGTTCCTGTGGCCCCGCAGTCTGCCCCCATTCCCGCCTCTGGATGTTTGCACAGACTGTGCATCCCCCTCGATTAGTTCACGTCCCCTGTATCCACCCCTCGAGTCTCAGCCACAGAGGTCTTTCCTGTGTCCCTCCTCATTCATGTCCTCATTCGTCAAGTATTGATCAAATCAGCATCAGCAATGTGCTGTCTGCTCAAATGATATACAGTTGAGAGTAATCAGACAGGTCCCAGCTGTCTTGGAGATCAGAGTAGGTGTCAGCAAACTATGATCCATGGGCCAAATCCAGCCCTTGGCCATTGTTTTAAAACAAAGTTTTATTGAAACACATTTGTGTTCATTTGTTTACCTCTGGCCACCCTGCCTTACAATAGGCCAAATCCGGCCTTTGGCCGTCGTTTTAAAATAGTTTTATTGACACACATCTGTGCTCATTTGTTTACCTATGGCCGCCCTGCCTTACAACAGCAGAATTGTGTTCTTGCAGCAAGAATCCCATGGCTCTCAAAGCCAAAAATATTTGTTACCTGGCCCTTTGCATTAAAAGTTTGCTGACACTTGGTTTAGAGTCTGGCAGAGAAGGCAGACATGAACAAGTTACTGGAATAAATAAATTGACAAATTGTGAGAAGTGTGAGGAGGGGCACAGCAAGGGTCAGGAGTTGAGACGCAGGGTGAGACGGTCACCGCTTCTTCTTCCCTCCCGCCCTTGAGTCTCTGAGCAGTCGGTGGGGGCAGGACATGGGCTGCATATGCAGCTCACTGGCCTGTCTGAAGGGCGGGCCTGGGACTGAAGTCTCCTCCTGTGCCTGTTTACAGCAGGGGTGGGGTCCTGCTGAAATGTGTGGTGAGGGGTCACTACCTTCTCTCCCAGATCACCCAGCCTCACAGCCGGTTATGACTGTTCTCACATCCCCCATCTCCCCGTCCCCTGGGAGGCAGGCAGAGCGGGAAACAGTGTTCGTTTTACACCTGGGACAACAGATGCTCCTTACATTTAATGACTTGGCTGAATCTTGCTGAGCTGCAAGCAGAGTTCTTGATGTCGTGAGAAAGCCCTGGACAGTATTTAGGACCCCAGGGTTCTAGCCCAGGTATCACTTGGGCAAGCCTGTTCCCCTCTGGGCCTCAGTCTGTTCATCTGTAGCTGAGAAGGTTGGAGAAAGGAGCTCTTTTCTGGATCTGCAACAGCACGCTGGGGCTCGCCCCGTCTGTCTCTGTAAAGTGGGGAAATGCTGAGCCCCTCCCACACTCCTGAGGCTGGGCCCTGGCCAGGGAGATCACAGATGGGAAAGTGCTTTGAGCTTGCTGGAAGAAAGGGCCTCTATAAACCCAGAGGGTTCCTAGGGCGGTGGGCCAGGCCTGAGCCGGGGGCCCCGGGGCTGCGTTCGCTTTGGCCAGCAGGGGGTGCTGTGGGGAAGCGGAGGCTGGCCTCGCCCTGTCCGTCTGGGCGCGGACGCGGATGAAAGGGGCCTGAGATACCCCCCGACCACGGGGTGGGGCTGTGGTGGGCACTTGAAGCGAGCGATGGGCATCGTGGCAGGGCTGGGCAGGGGTAGTGACCCCGGGCCGGGGGCCCACGAGGAAGCAAGAGGTCGGCGGTCTGGGCTGGACAGCCAGGCGGAGACTGTGGAGAAGCGTCTGGGCTGTCTGGACTTGAATCCTAGCTGTGCCACCCGCAGCCAGGTTGCCTCTCCGGGCCTCGTGTTCCTCGCCTGTAAAATGGGAATAATAACTGCACCCGCTTCTCAGAGCTGTTGTGAGAACAGAAAGAGCTAACCGTGGGTGACACCTTAGAGCAGGTCCTGACTTGGGCCAGTTTCTTAAATGTTGCCGTTGTGACCCGAACTGGACAGCTTGCACCTTGGCCGGTGAAGCTGGGTTCGTGTCCGCTCAGGAGCAGAGCAGTGAGGGCAGGGCTGAGGACGGGCCACCTGGAGAGGAAAGAGAGGCTGCCTGGGGGGGGGGGGGGGGGGGGGGGGGGGGCAGGAGCACAAAATGGGGGGAGGGGCGCGGTGAGACATGGGAGGATTGGAGGAGGAGGCACCCACTGCCGCCCCAAACTCGACTCCCTGCTGAGTCACCCGCTCCCAGCTCCTTCCCCAGCTGTGTGCTCTTGGGCATGTCTTTGGGCCTCTCTGAGCCTCAGTCTCCTCCTCTGTAAAATGGGGTAATAGCTTCTGCATCACAGAGCTGCAAGGATTCCTTAAGACAGCCTGGCTCTGGGACCCCAGTCTCTTCCACTGTGACCCCTCCAGTCTCATAGGGGAGTGGGTCTGGCTCTGGGACCCCAGCCTCTTCTGTTGTGACCCTTCCAGTCCCATAAGGAGGTGGGTCTGGCTCTGGCCCCACAACCTCCCAGGTTGTTTGTCTAGAAAACCAGCTAAAGAGGAAAACCCCCAACACAAACACAGCCCAGCTGGTCTCTGCAGCCCTGCCCAGCCCTGCCCTGCCCACCCCTGCCTTCGCAGCCCAAGAAGCAGGTGGGGTGAGTCGGGGGAGAAACAGACGCTCTGGGAAAGCGTTTCTTCCCAGTGCAGGGAGTGGCAGGAATCAGGTCAGGGTAGAGCTGACGGAAGGGCCCCCAGGACTCAGCTGAGGGGTAAGACGCTCCTATTCCAGCAAGTAGGACAGTGGGCAGCAGAACCCACTGGGAAGCTGGTACAACAAGCAGGTTCCAAGACCCTGCTGCCTGCCCACCCACAAGTCCTGCCGCCTGGCTCCTAATTCCCTAGACTCGTGATGACCTCAAGCCCTGGGGGATCTGACGGAGGAGGCCCAGCTCGGCCTGCTGGGAAAAGCAAAAGCTGATCTGGGGAGAGGCTTGTGGCGGGGTGAGAGCAAGTGGCTCTGGGCAGGGTCTGTCTGGGGACAGAGGGCTCTTCCAGCAGGCTTGGAGGCCCGAGGCGGTGGCAACCATGAGATAAGAAAGTCAGAAGTGCAGGGAGGCAGGGGTGCAAGGAACAGGCACACAGAGGGATGGCAAGTCATTTCTGTTAACAATTAAAGTTCTCAGGATCCTGCACCTTACTGGGCGGAGGTTTCCATACACATTGTCCTTCTGGTCCTCAAAGCTTAGGAGCTTCCCAGGTAGTTCAGCGGTAAAGAATCCACCTGCCGATGCAGAAGACACGATTCCTGGGTTGGGAAGATCCCTTGGAGGAGGACACAGCAACCCACTCCAGTATTCTTGCCTGGAGAATCCCATGGACAGAAGAAGCTGGTGGGCTACAGTCCAGGGGGTCGCAAAGAGTCAGACACAACTTAGCAACTAAACAACAACAACTAACCTAGTGGGAGTGGGGTTGTTTTAAGGACCTTTCTCCCGATGAGGAAACTCATAGACATAAGTGCCAGAATCCCATATCCCATCTGCTCAGGAGAGCAGAGAGGCGGCTCTCCATGTCAGGAGGAGAAGACAGGAGGCAGGAGGTGAGGCTGTTCACTGGGGCTTCGTCTAGGGCTGATCCTTCTGGGGACCCTGAGCTTCAGAGTTGAGTGGCTGAGACACTTGCAGCTCTGGCGGGGGACAGGGTGAAGGTCATGGCTGACGGTCACCAGGGTCCGTGTCTCTAATCCTGGAGGGCTGGCGAGGAGGCAGGGGTGTGGTCAGGCTCTGGACACTGACCCTGAGGGTAGACACGGCTACCCCCAGGGAAGCCTCAGCGACCCAGCGGAAAGCTGTCTCCTCGTCCACAGACACCTGCCCTGCTCTGAGGAAGAGCCTCCCTGGGGCCTGCTCTCCCAGAGACCCCCTGCGCAGACCCTCATCCATGGCAGAGTCAGGCCAGGGGGCTCTGGGGTCCATCCTGGAGTGCTGTCACCTGAAGAGTGTGGCCACATCCCCTCTCCCCGCCATTGGGTCTGGCTCATGGTCAGTCCCTGGGGCCCAGGCTTTGGGTCGGAGAGCCTGATCCAAATCGAGAGACAAATAAGGGACTGTCATGGCTGAGGGCCCTGTAGAGGGGAAGACAGGCGGGGGTCAGGAGTTAACTCTGCAAGATGCTGGGCTCCCAGGCTTGGGAACCCCCAGGCTCGGGACTTGTCACACGGTTCTTGGTCCCAAGGTGGCTGGGCCATCTTCAGCTTTCATTTCTCCCTTCCGCCTCAATTCACTTCTGGTTTCAGTTCCTCTTCCCACAAGGCCCTAACCCTCAGTCCCACTGCCCCCCTGGGATCCGCAGGCTCGGGTCACCACAGGCCAGGTCCCTCTGATCGAATCTGAACCAACATGCCTCTCGTGCTCAACCCCAGTCTGTGACACGGGCTGCTGCGTGGGGCTGGCGCGGGGCGCAGAACTCTGAGCAGCAGGAGGAAGCAGAGGGGGGCTTGGCCGTGGCCGTGCGCTCACCTCGCTGGGCGCCAGCTTCTGTGATGTTTGTGAGGACATGCACTCGGAGCTCACGGAAAGTTTCTCTTATCATCGTGGGAGAGTGGCCTCCCGTGACCTTGTCTCACCCCTCATTTCTCCCAACCCGAGGCTCGGAGAGGGCGTCGCCAGTCCTGGGTCGCTGCGCTCAACGGTGGTGGGCGGGCCTCCCCGGGTGGGTCCCGCAGGGCAGGCCCCATTGTGTGCTCCCGGCAGGAAACCGCTGCGCTCAGCAGCCCAGCTGCAAGAGGAGGAGCGAGCCTGGCTACAAGACCCGCAGCCCCGAGGCTGAGCTGGGCCTGGCGGCTGGGCAGGTGTGGTGGGCACTGCGGCGGAGACCTCCCTGCCCAGAGGTGGGAGTGCGCGGAGCTGAGGCCTCGCTGTCCTGCCCCCTAGGCCTGCCTGCCAGGAGGAAGCGTGTTGGCTCCTTGCTTGGTAGGGAGAGAGTGCGAGTGCCCAGCAGGGCCGGTGCACCCCTGCGCACCCGGGAGCTTTGCACAGATCCCACACCCACTCACCAGCTCTGGTTTCCAGGGGCCTGGGGGTCTCCAGGGGGAGGGCTCAGCCCTGGGTGGGGCCCCTGCTGGACTGCCTACGTGGGACCTAAAGCAGCGTGAGGGGTCTCCTGGCGACTCATGAGGGACTGGTGCCCCCCTCACTCTGGACGCAGGGCCGGGAGGAGGCCTCAGGCCCAGCTCGTTCATGGCCTGGCCAGTCACCACAGGGAGGGGCTGGAGGCCAGCACATCACCAGGAAGCACAGGGGAGCCACTGACAGATTCAGCAGAGGGGCGGGAGGTGGTCCGATGTGGCTTCTGGAAGGGGCAGACTGGAGGCCGCAGATTGGGCGGCAGCCGGGGTCTGGAAAGGGGGTGGGCGGGCTTGGCAGAGGTCGAGTGAGTGGGGGTGGATGTGGGGGCACCAGAGTGGGCTCCCTGGGGTCCGCTCCAGCTCCCCCTCGGAGGCTGTGTGCTGATGGCGCCTTAAGTCCCTGCACCTTGCTCTTTGCACATAAAATGAAAGTGATGTCAGAACTGAGCCAAAACAAATCCCCTCCCTGCCTCTTTCTCTGGACGGCCCAGCATCAATGCCCCAGCCAGAGGACACTTAGACCAGGGCAATGGAGGCCCACGGAAGCGGGGAACAAGCACAGGGTGGGAGGCAGGGCTCCAGCCTGGACAGCAGAGGGGCCGGGAGGAGCGGTGTCCCCTGGGGCAAGGACCGAGAAGCCCAGGTTCCGAGCAGAACCTCACCTGGGGTCGGGAGCCTGGGTGCCAGCCCGCGTCACTAGGGAGCCAGCCGTGCAGCTGGGACCCTTTGCTGCAGGAAGTGAAACAGGAAGGCGGCTGGAAGGGAACCCCTGTCTGGATGGTGAGACACCCCTCCGAGGGGGCCAGCTGCAGCCCAGGAGTACACTGCGGATCTGTTCTCCTGCAGCTGCCACACGTCTAGGCCCCAACCCGAGCCCCTGCCTCCCTCCTCTGCCCTCCGAGAGCAGCAGTAATGGCCACAGGCCTCGCTTCTCCAGCTCACCGTGTGTCTCCCGGGACTCTCTAAGCCCCAGCTTCCTTGTCTGTCAAATGGGGCTATAATGACACTTGCCTCAGAGGCCTGACTAGAGGAATAAATTAAACTATGCGTGGCAGATACGAATTGCCTGGCACAGCTGGCTGATGTGCCAAGTCATTGGTAAGACCCTGATGCTGGGAAAGATGGAGGGCAAGAGAAGGGGACAACAGAGGATGAGATGGTTGGATGGCATCACTGACTCAATGGACATGAGTTTGAGTAAACTCCAGGAGTTGGTGATGGACAGGGAGGCCTGGCGTGCTGCAGTCCATGGGGTCCAGAGAGTCAGACATGACTGAGCAATTGAACAATAACAACTATCTGACTGCCGGTGTGACATCGTATGGCCTCACATGGGCCCTGAGAGGCAGATATACTTTGCCCATCATACAAAAGAGGAAAACTGAGGCTCAGAGAGGTTGAAGTGGTTTGCCACACAGTTCTGACCAAGCAGCTCCCAAGCCTGGTTCTTTCCATGGCGATGGCTGGGACATGGAAGGGAACAGGTGGGCAGGTAGGTTTGGGACGGGATCCACGTGCCGTCCACCTGGTGTCAGGAGAGGGTCCTGATTCCCAGCCCCTCCTCCGTCTCTGCTGGACCATCTCCCCACTCCTGTCAAAGGCCAGCCCCAAGACAGCAAGCCTCTCTGCTGACCCTGCACCCGCCTTGGCTATTGCTACTCTCTCGGGTCTAACTTGCATCTTTCCTGTTTGAGCTGCAGCCTCTTTCCCCCTCACCTGCCTCTGGGTCAGCAGCTGGCAGCCGCCCTGACAGAGATGCACCCACATCCCGAGTCCATGGGTGCGGAAGAGAGGGCACCAGCTCCCCCCATGGGATCGCTTTGCCGGCCTAGGGGCGCCTGAGGCACCACCCACCTCCCCCCGGCAAGAGCTCTGCAGCTCCTTAGACTCAGAGGCGTTGCCGTGGGCCCAGGACGAAAGCAGGCAGCAAGAGAAATCAGACACTGGTTCCAAGCGGGGCCGAGAGTCCTCCGCCACTGCCGCCCCTCCTGGCCCAGGCCCAGCAGGGTCAGAGCACTGGGTGCTGTGGAGCCTCCGGGCGGCCTCTCCTGACATACCTGGCCAGGTGAGCAGGCAGCGAAGCCAAGAGCCAGCTCACCGCCTGGGTGTAAACAGAGGCCCAGTGGGAAGCTGGCAGTCGCCTCCACTGCCCTCTCCCCAGCCCCCTCCCTGGAGCCCCGCCCGGGGAGAGGAGGGTGCCCCAACTCGTTCGAGGAGTTCCATCCCTCACTTGTGCCCATCCTGGGTGGGGTGGGGGTGAGCGGGGGGCCCACAGAGACTCTCTGTGCTCCAGGCCACGCACACCCCGCGTCTTCCCTGCGCTGGTGCCAGGAAGGTGCCAGGCTCTTGGGATCCCAGGCCACCACCTCCTCCATCCCAGCCCACCTGCCTCTGCCACTGGCTCCCGGGGTCCGCAGAGCAGGACAAGGGCCGTCTGGGTGCTGGGTCGTCCCCTGAAGGGGCCCCTTCTGTCCCTAGCAGCTGAGAGCTGTGTCTTGTGGAAGGAGGGGTGTGGCTCCAAGGCCTCCAGGACAAGGAGGAAAACCAGTCTCCACGGACCCCTGAGACCCGAGGCCCTGCCCTTGGCACACACTACCTGGGAGGCAGACATTGCCACCTCCACTTTCAAAACGGGGACACTCAGGTGAGACTGGTGGCTGCCTGAGGGATTGGATCCACTCTCACTTGTCCATCCCTGTCTTCCCAATGCCTGCCACGCAGCAAGAGCTCAAGTGACACTCAAGTGGAGTGAATGAAGGAGGTTCAGAGAAGGCAAGCAACCTGGCCAAGGACACACAGCCAGAAGGTTGCTCTACTGAGAGTCAACCCTGGCTAGTTCAAATCCTCAACCCAGGCTGTTTCTGAGACCCGCCCACCACTGGGGGGCCTCACACGGACACGAGTGAAGGTGCACCTCCTCACGCACATGCACGCACTCCCACACAGCCTTCAGTAGAGGTCCCATCTGCGGAGGGCCCCGTCTGCCATACCACTGAAGCCCTGCAGTGGGCCCACCCTTCCGCCACCTCCGGCTGATACACACTCTTCCTTCAGGGCTGGCCTCACACCCTCCTATGTCACCACCCTCCTCCACAACCGGGAGAGGGCAGGACGGGGCATGCCCTCTTCCACCCCCACACCAGGTGCCCTCTCGGCCTCCTCAGGCCCCAGTAAGCGATTGGCACCGCTGCTCTGCAGAAGGCCTGGGAAGGCACCCCGATAGGGCACAGATTTGGGCCTAAGAACAGGCAACATCCAGACCACGGTGGAGCCAGGCAGATCTTGTACCTGGGCAGAGCGGGGGGGCCAGCTGTCTTCAGGGCAAGTCCAAGATTTGGGGTCATCACTCCCACCCCACTGTATCACATGGTGCAGCCCCAGGAAGCAGCTGACCAGACAGACCACAGGGGCCAGGCGCTCCTCCTGCTGCATGAGCCCCAGACCTGCTCGGCTCACTCCCCCGAGCAGGCTGAACCTGGAACGGGCCTCTCCTCCTGCTCTCCCACCAACAGAGGCCCACAAGGCAGAGGTGGTCAGGAGTGCCAGACATGCCTGAGACACTCCACACAGATTTTCAGCGAACCTCACAGCAACTCTGGGAGACAGACAGAAGTTAATCTTAGGGACCAACCTTCTCCCCATTTTCCAGAGGGATAAACGGAGTCCTTGGAAGAAAAACTATGACCAACCTGGACAGCGTATTAAAAAGCAGACACACTGCTTTGCCAACAAAGCTGCATCTGGTCAAGGCTATGGTTTTTCCAGTGGTCATATATGGATGTGAGAGCTGGACTCTAAAGAAAGCTGAGCGCCAAAGAATTGATGCTTTTGAACTGTGGTGTTGGAGAAGACTCCTGAGAGTCCCTTGGACTACAAGGAGATCCAACCAGTCCATCCTAAAAGAAATCAGTCCTGAATATTCATTGGAAGGACTGATGCTGAAGCTGAAACTCCAAACTTTGGCCACGTCTTGCGAAGAGCAGACTCATTAGAAAAGACCCTAATGCTGGGAAAGATTGAAGGTGTGAGGAGAAGGGGACCACAGAGGATGAGATGGTTGGATGGCATCACTGACTCGATGGACATGAGTTTGAGCCAGCTCCGGGAGTTGGTGATGGACAGGGAGGCCTGGCGTGCTGCAGTCCATGGGGTCGCAAAGAGTCAGACACGACTGAGCGACTGAACTGAACTGAGACTGAGTCCAGAGAGTTAAGGCTCTCGCCCAAGGTTCCCCGTCCCTGGCATACAGTAGGCATTTGCTAAGTATCTGTGGGTGGATGCAGTTGCAAGGAGGAAGGTGGTCTATCTAAGAGCTTGAACAGAGGCAGATTCTGACCCAGGTCTGACTCCAGAGGCTCTTGGCTTCTCTCTTGGCTGAACGTCCTCTGCGGCCTTGGGACCCACGGACCAGGCCCAGCCAACATGTGTCCAACTATGGGTCTCCCGTGTGAGGAGGCCGGCATTCCCAGGCTCCACACGCCTTCCTTTCAGGTTGAGAAGAGAAATGCAGCCTCCCGGCCTCGCCACCTGGGCCCCGTGCACTCCCGTTAAGCAGAAGCAGTTTCACAGATCATCAGCATCAGACAGGGCCCCTCGAAGCCCATGGTGGAGCAAGACAAAAATCAAGACCATTCGATAATCAGGTCTGAATGCATACAAAAGATGAATGTGATCCAAACCACAAAAATGACCAGACGTCCCAGCTGAGTGAGTGACGACTGTTTCTTTGCCGATCACAGCTTGAGCTTCAATTCATCCCTCTCCGCTTCCAGATCAAAACCATTAGGGTACCCCGTCACACAGTCACCCCCGCTTCTGGATGCATCCAGCCCAGAGTGAAACTCCACTCCCTCGAGCCCTTCCCAGAGCTCCTAACAGCAGCCTGGAGCCCTCCCCAAGTCCTGCCCAACTGCTTCTCAGTTGCCCACGTTGCAACAGCGCTAAAGTCAACTTTGTTCAGCTGGGTTTCTGGGGGTCTTTGCCTGGGAGGCACTGACCAAGGCTTAGAGAAGCTGCAC
Organism: Odocoileus virginianus; assembly: GCF_023699985.2. NCBI lineage: Eukaryota > Metazoa > Chordata > Mammalia > Artiodactyla > Cervidae > Odocoileus > Odocoileus virginianus. The sequence goes on from NC_069703.1 coordinate 28,342,123, forward strand.
ACCAGGACCTGTTCTGTTCAGCCTATTTTGTGGTTGGCCCTGGAGCTGTGGGCCAGGGAGGTGTCGGCCTGTGATGAAATGTCACGGGGTGGGAGAGGGGCCCATCATCCCCGTCTGTTCCCAGGAGGCTGAGTTTCAGGCTCTGGAGCTGGAGGACAGTTAACTCTTCGGTTAACTCCTGCGGTCCCGTCCACCGCAGCCCGAGTGTGAGCCCCGAGACCTCCACCCCCTCCATGGTGGGGCCTCTGAGTAGAGGGGACGGGAGAAGAGATAGGACACGTGGGTTCAGCTCTTGCCTCTGCCTCTCATTTGCATGTGACCTGAGCCTCGGTTTATCCATCTGGACAATGGGATGGGATGGGATAAAGGAGTCCCTTCCCAGGTAGGGTCACTTACCCAGCTCCCTGGAATAAGCCTTCAGTGGTCAGGACAGAGACCTCCCCTTCTCCCCTTCAACTCCTGGTTTCTAAGGGTTAGCCAACCTTCCCTTCTAGGCTTGATGCCCACATCAAGGGGGGGGCATGGGGCCAAGAGAGGGACTGGGGGTCTTGTGTGTCTCCAGTCACCGGACCCCTGGCTGCACAGAGAGGAGCATCACTGGAGCCTGCTCTGAAGTCTCAGGCCTCCTCTGCACCCCATCACCCCGTCACCCCGTCCCTCAGGTTCCCGAGCACAGGGATCCCGTCCAAGGCAAACAGACAGGAGGATGGAGCCAGAGGTGGCACAGGAAGGGCCTCAGGGCTGAGCAGAGAGCGCCCTGGCAGCCGCGGTTGAGGGAGCCGGCTCTGTGGCTTCATTCAGCCCTGCATCCGGCTTCTCTGGAGAGGAGCGGACGTGGCCGCTCCCGTTCCGCGCCCCCCGCCCCCCCCCCCCCCCCACCCCGCAGGAGCAGAGGAGGGAGGAGGAGGCCGGAGCCCAGGACTGAGGCAAGCCAAGGACAGTGACCTTTCCTGAAAGAGGCTGCGTGGCGCTGAAGGTCAAGGGCATTTGCTTTCCCTCAAGCATGGGGCCTCTCATCTTTGTAGGCCTGTCTCTGGGGGGAGGCGGGGAGAGGGGAACCCATAAAGGCAGTCGGGGCACCGCTGTCGCCTCCCAGTTTCTCACTGTGGCCCCACCCCCACCCCCAAGACCTCCTGGCTGATTCACTGGCTCCGCTCAGCACCTTCACAGACGTGTTTGCTGGATAATTGCTACACATCCTTCAGGCCTCGGTTTAAATATCACTTCCTCTTGGAAGCCTCCACTGCTTGAATCTCCTTGCCATGTACTCCGTGGCTCCTACTTCCTCCTCCCAACGTGGATCCTACTGCGTTGCAACCAACTTGTCATCACCCTCCTAGAGGGTAAGGGGCAGCCTCTATGTTGTTCACAGTTGAATCCCCAGGGCCTGGAACGGGCCTGGCAGACTGTGAGTACCACATACATGTTTGATGGTAAATAAACACAGGCATGGAGATGTGGACTCTAGGGAACTTGAGCTGGGAGAGCCAGTGGTGGCAAAATTCTGAGTAGGGCTTTGAGAGTAGGCGTGCCCAAGATGAGGAGACAGGGGGTGTAGCCTGGACGAAGCCTGCTGCTGAGTTTAGTCACTCAGTCGTGTCCGACTCTTTGCAACCCCATTGACTGTAGCCCGCCAGGCTCCTCTGTCCGTGGGATTCTTGAGTCAAGACTACTGGAGTGGGTTCCCATGCCCTCCTCCAGAGGATCTTCCCAACCCAGGGATCGAACCCAGGTGTCCTGCACTGCAGGCAGACTCTTTACCATCTGAGCTGCCAGGACACAGCCTGGGCGAGGGTAAAGAAATGCCCATGAAGGCAGAAGTGCAGGGATGCCTACACCAGGCCTCCTGGGCTGTGTAATTTGGAACAACCCTCCTGCTGAGGACAACCAGAGTCCCTAGATCCAATTCAAAAAGATCATCTTCTTAAGACCATCAAACAACTAACAAGAATTCCAAGGACTTCCCTGGTGGTCCAGTGGTTAAGAATCCACCTGCCAAGGCAGGGGACGTGGGTTCAAACTATGGAGAGTGGCCCCTGCTCTCCACAACAGGAGGAAGCCCACACACGGCGACAGAGACCCAGCGCAGTCAGGAAGTGCACAAATAAATCAATCTTTTACAGAGAAAGAGATGGGACTTCCCTGATGGTCCACCGGTTAAGACTCCATACTCCCAATGCAGGGCGCCTGGGTTCGATCCCTGGTCAGGAAACTAAGATCCCACATGCCTGTGGTGCAGCCAAAAATAAAATTTAAAAAAGAAAGAAAGAAAAAAGAATTCCATAGTAAGAATCTCCAGAAGGCAAAAGTCCAGAGGGGAAAGCCCAGTCTGGAGATCCCGTTTGCCCTGAAGTTAACTGCCAATCCGGAAGAATCAGCTTTGAAACCGAGCTCTTGTTGTGATGGCCTCAAGGGAGGCAGGGAAAGAGGAAGAATAAAAGGGAAACCTAGCTTTTTGCCCAAGACGGGAAGCCTGATACCCCACATCTTTAAGCAGAGACATCCTCAGAATAAGGTGAACCAGAAGAAAACCCAACCTTGAGCCCAGTCACCAGGATGACTCATGAAACTCAAGACCTGAATAACAGTGGCCATGGATTAGCAGTGTCTTCAGGTGCTTGGTGGAAGCAAACAAAGCACTTATCTGGCTAGAGATGTCATCATCTTAGGCCTCGTGTTATTTTCATGAATAATTTTCAAATTGTAATCTTAATAATTTCAAATTATTTCAAATTTGCAAATACAGTGAGCTGAACACAGTCGAAGATAACTGGGTACATAAGGAAATAAGACAAAGCCAGCAGAAACAGAGGCACTGTAAACAATAACTATGTAACATGGTAGAGGTGTTAACCAATACTAAGGTGGTAATTGCATTGCAATACATAAATGTATCAAACCAACATCTGGTACACCTTAAACTTGCATAATGTTAATGTCAATTATATTTCAATAAATTCTTAAAAATATGACAGACACAGACCACAATGACTTCAGATATTGGAATTTTCAAAAATTAAGGCCTCAGAATCACAGGTTCAAAGATCCTCATGGACAAACTCATTCTAGAATTCATTTGGAAATTCAAGGGACCCAGAATAGGAAAAAAAAAAAAAAACTTGAAAAATAGCAAATTTAGAAAACTCACACTTCCTAGCCTCAAAACTCACTACAAGGCCACAGCAATCGAGACTGTAACACTGGCGTAAGGACAGACGTTTAGACCCACAGAACAGAACTGAGAGCCCGGAAATAAACCATGCACTACGGCCAATTGGTTTTTGACAAGGGTGCCAAGAAAATGCAATGGGGAAATAGACTTCTCGACAAATAAAGGTGGGACAACTAGATTTTCCCATGCAAAAGAATGGAATTAGACTTCTATTTGACCCCATATTTCACATACACCATCCCCTCAAAATGGTCCAAAGTTTTAAATCTAGGAGCTAGAATTATAAAACTCTTAGACGTAAACAAGAGTAGGGAATTCCCTGGCAGTCCAGTGGCTGGGACTTTGAGCTTCCAGTGCAAGGGGCACGGGTTTGATCCCTGGTTGGGGAACTGAAGTCACACAAGCCACGTGATGTGGCCAAAAAAAGAAGAAGAAAACAAGTGTGAATCTGTGTAACCTTGGATATTTGACAATGGTTTCTTAGAAATGACGACTCGGCACAAGCAAAGAGAAAATAGAGAAATTGGACTTCATCAACATTTAAAACCTTTATACTTCAAAGGATACCATCAAAAAAATGAAAAGACAACCCACAGGATGGGAAAAAAAGTATTTGCAATTCAGATATCTCATAAGGGCCTACTATGTAGAATATATAAAGAATTCTTCCCTGTTAATGTTTGACAAAAAACAACAAAGTTCTATAAAGCAATTATCCTTTGATTAAAAATAAATTTTTTAAAAAAGAATTCTTACAGCACAAGAGTGAAATCGACAAATACCCCATTTAAAAAATGAGCAAGGGAACTGAATAGGTATTTCTCTAAAGATATATGAATGGCCAATAAATACATATTCAACATCATTAGTCATTAGGAAGATGTAAATCAAAACCACAAGGAGACACCATTTACACCCACTAAGATGGTTACAATAAAAAAGACAGACATTAACAAGGGTTGCAAGCCTGAAGAGAAACTGGAATCCTCATACATGGATGGTAAGAATATGAACTAGTGCAATCACTTTGGAAAAGAGTGGCAATTCCACAGAAAGCTACATGTGACCCAGCAGTTCCATTCCAACAGAGATACCCAAGAGAATAAAAAACATATGTTTACACAAAACTTCTACATGAATGTTTATAGCCACATTATTCGTAATATCCAAAAAGTGGAAACAACCTAAATGGTATAGTCATACAGTGGAATATTATTCAGCCATGAAAAGGAAAATAACACTGATACCACTGTGAATGAGCCTTGGAAACATTATGTTAAATGAAAGATGCCAAATGCAAAACTGCACGTTCCCATTTTTTTACGAAATGTCCCAAATAGGGAAGGTCGTAGAGATAAAAACCAGTTTATGCTGTGCTTAGTTGCTCAGCCATGTCCAACGCTTTGCGACCCCACGGACTGTAGCCTGCCAGGCTCCTCTGTTCATGGGGGTTCTCCAGGCAAGAATACTGGAGTGGGTTGCCATGCCCTCCTCCAGGGGATCTTCCCAACCCAGGGATGGAGCTTGAGTCTCTTATGTCTAACCTGCATTGGCAGGTGGGTTCTTCACCACTAGTTCCACCCGGGAAGCCCAAATAGGACCTAATTAAACATAAAAGATAGATAGGGAAAAAATGGAAACAGTGAAAGACTTTATTTTCTTGGGCTCCAAAATCACTTCGGACAGGGACTGCAGCCATGAAATTAAAAGACACTTGCTCCTTGGAAGAAAAGTGATGACAAACCTAGACAGTGTGTTAAAAATCAGAGACATTACTTTGCCAACAAAGGTCTGTCTAGTCAAAGCTATGGTTTTTCCAATAGTCATTCGTCATGTATGGATGTGAGAGTTGGACTATAAAAAAAGCTGAGCACGGAAGACTTGATGCTTTTGAACTGTGGTGTTGGAGAAGACTCTTGAGAGTCCCTTGGACTACAAGGAGATCCAACCAGTCCATCCTAAAGGAAATCAGTCCTGAATATTCATTGGAAGGACTGATGCTGAAGCTGAAACTCCAGTAGTTTCACCACCTGATGTGAAGAGCTGACTCTTTGGAAAAGACCCTCAGGCTGTGAAAGACTGAGGGCAGGAAGAGAAGGGGATGACAGAGGATGAGATGGTTGGATGGCATCACTGACTCAATGAACATGAGTTTGAGCAAACTCCAGGAGATAGTGAGGGACAGAGAAGCCTGATGTGCTGCAGTCCATGGGGTCACAAAGAGTCAGACATGACTGAGAGACTGAACAAGAAAGCATAAAAACTTTTGCAGAGCAAAGGAAACCACCAACAAAACAAAAAATTCATCTTTACTTAATGGGAGAAAATATTTGCAAATGATATGACAGATGAGGAGTTGATATCCAAAATATATAAACAGCTCATACAGCTCAACATTAAAAAAAGAAAAACCTGATTTAGGCAGAAGAAGAGGAAGGGCAGATGGCCAGCCGCACGTGAAAAGATGGTCATCATTGGGGAAATAAAAATCAAAACCACAATGAGATATCACCTCACTCCTTTCAGAATGATGATCATCAAACAGAGCACAAAAAACAAATGCTGGTGAGAATGTGGGGAAAAGGGAACCCTCACACACGGTTGGTTGGAATGTAAGTTGGTGCAGCCAATGTGGAGAATGGTAGGGAGGTTTCTCAAAACACTAAGAATAGATCAGATGATCCAGCAATTCCACTCCTAGATATGTATCAAGAAAAAAATTAAACCACTAATTTGTAAAGATATATGCCTCCCAATGTTCATCATAGCATTATTCACAATGCAGTTGCCAAGATATGGAACCTAAATGATACCTAAATGCCCATCAACAGATGAATGTGTTCGAGAAGATGTGACATATATATATATATATATATATATATATATATATACACAATGGAATACTACTCAGCCATGAAAAAGAATGCAATTTGGTCATATGCAACAACACAGATGGGCTTGGAGTTTTGTTGGTGTTGGTTTAGTCACTAAGTCATGTCTGGCTCTTGTCATCCCATGAACTGTAGCCTTCTAGGTTCCTCTGCCCATAGAATTTTTCAGGCAACAAAACCGGAGTGGGTTGCCATTTCCTTCTCCAGGGGATCTTCCTGACTCAGGGATTGAACCTGGGTCTCCTGCATTACAGGCAGATTCTTTACCAACTGATCTACAGACCCCACACAGATCCAGGAATTGAACCCTGGTCTCCTGTATTGGCAGGCAGTTTCTCTACCACTGAACCACCAGGGAAGCCCTTTGGAGGATACTATGCTAAATAAAATAAGTCAGACAGAGAAAGACAAGTACTGTATGGTACCACTTATATATGGAGTCTGAAACATACAACACGGACTTCCCTGGCAGTCCAATGGTTAAAACTCCATGCTCCCAATGCAGCTGGCAGGGGTTTGATCCCTGGTTAGGGAACTAGATTCCAGGTGCTGCATAGCTCAGCCTAAAAAAAAAAGAGAGACTAGTGAATATAACAAAAAGAAAGACTCACAGATGCAGAGAACAAACTAGTGGTTACCACTGGTGACGGAGTTGAGGGGGGGGCAATTTATGAATAGGGGAGTAAAAGATACATTGTATAACACTGGGAATGTAACTAATATGTTATATTAACTATAAATGGAGTTTAAAAATTATGAACCTTTATATAGTATACCCATATTATATAATGTTGTATATCAACTATACTTCAATTTAAAAAGTAAACAATAAAACAGAAGATAGATTAGTGGTTGCCAGGGGTGGAGAATGAGTGAGACTGACAGGTACAAAGTCTCATTTTGGAGCGATGAACATGTCCTGGAATTAGACAGTGTTGATGGCTGAGCAACCTTGTGAATATGCTAAAAACGACTAAATCGTATATTTTTAAATGGTGAACTTTATAGTATGTAAATTATATCTCAGATTTTTAAAAGATCCTCAAAGACAAGGTTAGCTAATAATAATGGCTAACATCTATGAAGCACTAACTATGTATCAGACCCTTTCTAAGTACTTTACATAGATTAATTCACTTGTCCAGCTCAGCGTTCCTGTAGGTAGATACTGCTACTGTTCCATTTTACCGATAACAACTGAGATAGAGAAAGGTCTGGTGCTTAAGATCCTCCAAGTCACTGGGTTCAGACAGGGAACTTGGGGCCCAGAGAGGGCTGATGACACACCCAGGTCACACAGCACCCCAATGCAAAGTCAGGACTCGAACCCAGGGGCCACTGCCTGTTTTCCTTCAGGAGGCCTTCAGAATTGTGTCTTATTAGGTTGGGGGTTGCTATTAGGAGTCTTTGTGCTCCTAGAAGCCCCAGGGGAATTTTTGCAAAAAATTAAAAATAGAATAACTCCAAGGCTGTAACACTTCAAGTCTGGCGTTACACTCATCGCTCTATGCCTCACCCCAGTGAAACCTCCAAACCCCTGTTTATCGTCCCTCTTTTTATTGTTGCAAAACTGGGGGCTCAGAGAGATGGTGATACTTTCCCAAGATCACACAGCTAGTCAGTGATGAAGCACAATGTTAACGCAACCCTGTGGGATTAGCAGCCACAATTGAACCAGCCCACAAGAAAAGAACGCATGAACGAAGGAATGAGCTTCCCAGGGGGCACAGTAAAGAGCCCTCCTGCCATGCAGGAGACACAGGAGACGTGGGTCCGATCCCTGGATCGGGAAGATACCCTGGAGGCAACCCGCCCCAGTGTTCTTGCCTGGGAAACCCCATGGACAGAGGAGCCTGGCAGACTGCAGTCCATGGGGCCGCAAAGTTTTGGACACAACTGAGCAGAGCACCCCTGGCAGAGCCCAGGCCCAGGTGTCGCTCGATTGGCACCACAGATGTTGGCGGAGGGGACAGGACCGGGGAAAGCAGCGTGGGGAAACTAGGGCAGGGCAGCACAGCTGCTGGAGAAATCAGGAGGCGCCAGAGCCGGGCAGACAGGGCCCAGGAGTACGGAGAAGGGCCGGACAGTGGGCTCGGGACCGGGAGGGGCTTCCTGCCAGGAATCTGGGTGGCAAGCAGCTCTGGGCAGCCTTTCAAGGTCCTCTCCCCACCCTGCCCAACACACCGGCACCCCAGCCTGCTGGAGAGGGCTTGCTCCTGCCCTGCCACAGTGGCCCCTCGTGGTTATAGCTCTTCCTTAGAGGCTGCCAACTGGGCAGGGAGGCCCCCGTGGGGGGCTTGTGACAGGCCCCGACTCAGCCTGAGCTCAGCCCCCTCTGCCCTGCAGGGAGACAGGGGGACCCCCTACTCTCCAGGCCCCAGGAGCGCCTGGCAGAGTTGGCGGGGACTCAGGGCAGTGCATGTGGCCCCAGTGGGGGACTGGGGCAGGGGAGCCCCACGGGGTGGAGCCCTCCACTCTGGGTCCCCAAGTCTCCCCACTGTCAGGAGCTACCCTTTCTCCCTGCTGACTGGGAGATAAAGGTGCCCTGACAGCTTCCTTGTCAAGACCTCTGCTCCACTGACAGCAGATTCCCAAACGTGGGGAGCAAGCGGACAGCGGGGGGAGGCCCTCTCAGGGAGAGACGGACGTGCGTCCTGGTGACCAGGTCACACAGCCACCCCACTCAGGTCTGCAGAGAGGCTGGCCACTCAGGGTGTGAACTCCGAAGCCAGCCTACCTGGGTTCCCATCCCAGCTCAGGCCCTGGCTAGCTGTGTCCCTTTGGCCAAGTCATGTGATATCCCTGAGCCTTGGTTTCCTCTTCTGTGAAGTGGGCACTGCAGCGTTGCCTACCTCATGGGACTGAGCTAAGCAAAGTTCTCAAAACAGCTCCTGTTGTTCTAGTTGAGTTCTGAATCTTATCACCCAGAGCTCAGAGCCTGGGTCCCGCTGGGAGCCAAGGTTCCCAGCCTTCATGGAGCTCACAGACAAGTAGAGGGTAAACAAACGATAAATAAGGAGGGAATGTCTGAGCCGATTCTGGAAGGATGAGAAGGCAAGCAGCTATATGACAATCTGGGGAGAGTGAATTCCAAGTAGGGCCAGGTGCAAGGCAGCTGCAAAGGCCCTGAGGTGGGAACTAAGATGGCACACCTGACGACAGAGGGGGGTGGGTATGCTGGTTCAGTCCAGGCCCTCGGTCGTGTCCGACTCTTTGCGACCCCATGAACCACAGCGCACCAGGACTCCCTGCCCATCACCAACTCCTGGAGTCCATTCAAATTCATGTCCATTGAGTCAGTGATGCCATCCAACCATCTCATCCTCTGTGGTCCCCTTCTCCCGCCTTCAATCTTTCCCAGCATCAGGGTCTTTTCAAATAGGTCCGTTCTTCACATCACGTGGCCAAACTCAGCTTCAGCATCAGTCCTTCCAATGAATATTCAGGACTGATTTCCTTTAGGACGGACTGGTTGGATCTCCTTGCAGTCCAAGGGACTCTCAAGAGTCTTCTCCAACACCACAGTTCAAAAGCATCAATTCTTGGGTGCTCTGCTTTCTTTGTAGTCCAACTCTCACATCCATACATGACTACTGGAAAAACCATAACTTTGACAAGACGGACCTTTGTTGGCAAAGTAATGTCTCTGCTTTTTAATATGCTGTCTAGATTGGTCATAACTTTTCTTCCAAGGAGCAAGCATCTTTTAATTTCATGGCTGCAGTCACCATCTGCCATGATTTTGGAGCCCCAAAAACTAAAGTCTGTCACTGTTTCCATTGTTTCCCCATCTATTTGCCATGAAGTCATGAGACCAGATGCCATGATCTTAGTTTTCTGAATGCTGAGTTTTAAACCAACTTTTTCACTCTCCTCCTTCACTTTCATCAAGAGGCTCTTGAGTTCCTCTTCACTTTCTGCCATAGGGTGGTGTCATCTGCATATCTGAGGTTATTGATATTTCTCCCAGCAATCTAGATTCCAACTTGTGCTTCATCCAGTCTGGCATTTCCCATGATGCACTCTGTATATAAGTTAAATAAGCAGAGTGACAGCATGCAGCCTTGATGTATTCCTTTCCTGATTTGGAAACAGTCTGTTGTTCCATGTACAGTTCTAACTCTTGCTTCCTGACCTGCATACAGGTTTCTCAAGAGGCAGGTCAGGTAGTCTGGTATTCCCATCTCTTGAATTTTCCACACTTTGTTGTGATCCACAAAGTCAAAGGCTTTGGCATAGTCAATAGAGCAGAAGTAGATGTTTTTCTGGAACTCTGTTGTTTTTCCATGATTCAGTGGATGTTGGCAGTTTGGACTCTGGTTACTCTGCCTTTTATAAATCCAGCTTGAATATCAGGAAGTTTACAATTCATATATTGCTGAAGGCTGGATTGGAGAATTTTGAGCATTACTTTGCTAGCATGTGAGATGAGTGCATTTGTGCAGTAGTTTGAGCAATTTTTGGCACTGCCTTTCTTAGGGATTGGAATGAAAACTGCCCTTTTCTGGTCCTGTGGCCACTGCTGAGTTTTCCAAATTTGCTGACATATTGAGTGCAGCACTTTCACAGCATCGTCTTATAGGATTTGAAATAGCTCAACTGGAATTCCATCACCTCCACTAGCTTTGTTCCTAGTGATGCTTCCTAAGGCCCGCTTGACTTCACATTCCAAGATGTCTGGCTCTAGGTGAGTGATCACAGAATCGTGATTATCTGGGTGGTGAAGATCTTTTCTTTGTACAGTTCTTCTGTGATTCTTGTCACCTCTTCTTAATATCTTCTGCTTCTGTTAGGTCCATACCATTTCTGTCCTTTATTGAGCCCATCTTTGCATGAAACGTTCCCTTGGTATCTCTAATTTTCTTGAAGAGATCTCTAGTCTTTCCCATTCTATTGTTTTCCTCTATTTCTTTGCACTGATCACTGAGGAAGGCTTTCTTATCTCTCCTTGCTATTCTTTGGAACTCTGCATTCAGATGGGTTTATCTTTCCTTTTCTCCTTTGCTTTTCACTTCTCTTCTTTTCTCAGCTGTTTGTAAGGCCTCCTCAGACAACCATTTTGCCTTTTTGCATTTCTTTCTCTTGGGGGTGGTCTTGATCACCACCTCCTGTACAATGCCACGAACCTCCGTCCATAGTCCTTCAGACACTCTATCAGATCTAATCCCTTGAATCTATTTGTCACTTCCGTTGTATGATCGTAAGGTCATACCTGAATGGTCTAGTGGTTTTCCCTACTTTCTTCAATTTGAGTCTGAATTTGGCAATAAGGAGCTCATGATCTGAGCCACAGTCAGCTCCCAGTCTTGCTTTTGCTGACTGTATAGAGCTTCTCCATCTTTGGCTGCAAAGAATATAATCAATCTGATTTTGGTATTGACCATCTGGTGATGTCCATGTGTAGTGTCTTCTCTTGTGTTGCTGGAAGAGGGTGTTTGCTATGAGCAGTGCGTTCTCTTGGCAAAACTCTATTAGCCTTTGCCCTGCTTCATTTTGTACTCCAAGGCAAAATTTGTCTGTTACTCCAGGTATCTCTTGACTTCCTACTTTTGCATTCCATTCCCTTATGATGAAAAGGACATCTTTTGGGGGTGTTAGTTCTAGAAGGTCTTGTAGGCGTTCACAGAACCGTTCACCTTCAGCCTCTTCTCGATTACGTGAGGTGTCCTATGGGGTATCTCTGGCTTTTACCACTAGACCAGAAACACACACACACACCCCAGCTGTACAGCCAAACCTGTCTTCAGACATTGTCAGGTGTCCCATGGGGCAAAATCATGATGCCTGAGAGCTGCGGGGTTAGGGCGAGCACAGTGAGCAGTCAGCCGGGCTGCCAGGCCCCAGCGCCCAGTAAGCCGCTTGGAGAGCTGGGTGACGAGAGTTCAGAGCGGGACGGGGCTGTGGCTGCTGAGAAGCAGCTGTGTGGTCCCTGCCTCGCCCTGCCAGGGTCTGGGATGGACCCAGCTCTGCACCCGCCTCCTGAGGAGCCTCTGTGCCACTCTGCTTCTCAGCAGCCCCTTATGCCCTCCCACCTCCGCTACTTGTCCCCACGCTCTTGGGTCCCCCTGGGACCACCCCCTGACCGCCTAGCCTCTGGTTTCGCTCCTTTAGGTGGACCACACGGTGCAACGTGCAGGTGGAGTGATCTCAGACCCACCGACCGGAAGCAGACGTAAGGGGTCCTCGCTGGGCCCCTACTCCAGGGGGCACAGGAGGAAGCTGCCTGGACGGCAGCCCCCTTCCCTCTGGGGTGCTCCCCCACCTCCAGTCTCTGCTCACTCTTTCTCAGACTCGCCCTCTCCTTGGGCATCACTGTCTCCCCTGCACCATCCCGACCCCTCCAGCGTCCTGTCTGTCTGTCCGCCTCCCGCTCCTCGCCCAGCCCTCGGCTCAGTCCGTCCTTCTCTCTCTCCCTTCCTGCCTCCGTCTCCTTCCCCCCCCAGCACCCCCCACCTCCCCCCAAACGTCTGTCTCGCTCTCCCCAGTGGCTCCAGTGGTTTGGACAGGCTCAGCTGCCTTCTGCCTTGATGACCTCACTTCCCCACCACACGCGTGCACACACACTCACTGTCACACACAGACGCAAACCACACACACACACACACACACATGCACTCACCCTGGTCTCTGACTGGATTTCACCCCAAATCTGAGGGCCCAGCCCCAGCACTGGGTGACTTGGTCTGGCTGGAGGCATCACTCCGGCCCTGCCTGGTACCCCCTGCCCAGAGGCTCCTCGCCCCCAGCCCAGCAACCTCCCACTGGGGCTGCCCAGGAGCGGGCCCAGGTCGGCCTGGCCCAGGATGGGTGCTGCCTTCTGCAGAGGGGCCAGCCCCGGCCTGGGGCCCTGAGTGCAGCCGGCTCAGCCTCCAACACCCCAGGTGACCTTGAGCGCGCGCCTCAGTTTCTCCCTCTGTACAAGGGGCCTTGGCATCGGTCTAACACGACTGCCGGGCGGGAGGAGGAAACGCGCTCATTCAGCCCCATGCCTGGCACACAGTGGGCACTCGCAGGGACAGGCACGGGGATTCTGGGGGCGGCCTCCAGCCCGCGGGCCCCCACCCCCGTCTAATCCCTGGGCACCTCTGCTGGCAGCCCCCCGCTGGCGGCCTGTCTCCAGGAGAACTTCCCGGCAGACTTGGGGGGTCAGAGAGAAGGGGGAGCAGGCCTGCTGCCTTCTAATTTAGATTCCTGGGTTTATGGCAGGAAGCGCAGGGAGGCTGACGCTGTAATTAAGGCAATTCCTGAGGCTGTGGGCGGGAGGCAGGGAGCAGAGCCCACGCGGGGCTGCCCCCACCTCTGTCTCCCCTCCTGCCAAAAGTCCCAACCTCAGGCCGGCAGCAGGCTCCTCCGCCTTAATCCCCTGCTGCCAGGCTCTGCTTCGCAGCCCGGGAAACCAGGGACGGGTAGCCACACCCCGAGGGTCACACAGCACTCAGGGACACAGGCCTGCGTGCCCCTGGGCCCCTCTGCTGGCTGCGGTCCAGCCCCAGGGCACAGGGAGAGTCCAGACACGTGGCTCCTGTATTCTAGCCCCCACCCCCGGTCCCCAGGCCCCATCTTTCCTGAGCCCTGCTCCCTGCACATTCCTGAGGTGTCTGGGCAGAGTCTGCCCAGGGCCATGGCAAGAGGGCAGACCCCGCCACAGGGGTCAAGACCAGGGCAACGGCCTGGACCTGAAGGCCACCCTCCCTGCCGCCCTGTCTGGCCTGCCCCCGCTGAGTCCTCGGGCTGTCCTGGGCACTGTGGAGGGCAGGGAGGGCACCCAGGACTCAGTGTGTCTGACCACCCCTCCCACCGTAGGACCGGAACACGCATACTCACTGCTCCCCACTGGGAGCCTCGGGCAGCTCCTCGCCACGCCTCAGTGTCCCCATCTGGACAGATGGGAGTCAGCCCTCCTTATGCCCTTGGCTGGGCTCAGACTGAGGTCCCATCAGAGCTTGCGTGGCCTCACCGGCCCATCCTTCCTGCGGGCCCAGCCCTACCAGGCTCCGAGGCCTCGGCAAACCTCCTGCCCATCCTGGGCCTCTGCACCCTCCTTGGTAGACGTGAGAGGCTTGAACAAAGTCAGGAGCTCAGACCCTGAGACCTCACATGCAGGTTCAGAGAACGGGGGCAGTCGTGGGAGGGGCTGTGACTTCCTGCTTTGCCAAGTTAGGATATTTTTAAAAACATCATCAAGTGCAAAGACACGGGAACAGCAGGGTGAGGTGGGCGCTGCATCTCTGGGGCCTGGCTTCCTCCCCAGGCTGCAGTGGGCATCTGCAGCCTGGATTGGATCCGCCGCAGGTTATGAACGGGGCTCAGGCCCGAGAGCCCAGGGCTGGGCTGTTCTGGGAGGTGCGTGTGCGAGAGAGAGAGAGAGGTGGCAGGCAGGGGAGGCTTCTCAGGGGCACGTCCCTATCAGAGGGTCCTCACTGCCCCAGAGGCCCAGGGAGAAGCCCGGGCCCAATCTGGGCCCCTGCGGAGTGAGCACTGGGTCTGGATAACAGATACAGATGGGGCGGGGGGTGGGAGGGGTGCCAGGCATTCCTCAGGCCGGGGAGAAAGAGGACTTTGTTGTCCACAACCAAGCTATCCCTGGCCTCCTTGCACGCCCGGGCACTCTGCCAAGGATGGAGAGACCCACTGGGAGGCCACAGGGCGGTGCACAGGCCTCTCCTAGAGGGGCTGCCCCCCACACCTAGGTGTCCCCAGTCAGCTCCACCCGCCTCCAGCCGAGCTGACGACAGGTCCTTCAAAGGATGCAGATGCCAGTTGAGAAGATTGAAACCCCAGGAGAGATGGCGGTGGGCCTGGGGGGCCAGGATCAGAGGAGTCCCTGCCCTCTCCCTGTCTAGGGCTCACACCAGCTTGTCCAGCCGTCAGGACAGCCCTGTGAGGGAGACACTGAGTCCCACTTTACCGTTGCTGTTCAGTCACTCAGTCCTGTCCGACTCTCTGTGACCCCATGGACTGCAGCATGCCAGGCCTCCCTGTCCATCACCAACTCCCAGAGCCTGCTCAAACTCATGTCTATTGAGTTGGTGATGCCACCCAACCATCTCATCCTCTGTCGTCCCCTTCTCCTCCTGCCTTCAATCTTTCCAAGCATCAGGGTCTTTTCCAATGAATCAGCTCTTTGCATCAGGTGGCCAAAGGATTGGAGCTTCAGCTTCAACAGTACTCCTTCCAGTGAATATTCCACTTTATGGCTGTGTAAACGGAGGCTCAGTGAGGGGAGAGACTGCTCAGTGGCAGAGGAGGAATTGCAAACCCACAGCTTGAACCTCAGGGGGCTCAAGCCCCGCCTCCCTCAGAGTCCCCTGGGTCCTTGCTGGAAGTGGCCAGGCCTGCAGTTGGCGCTGGGCACCCCCGTCCAGGGTTTCAAGGATCAGATGACCAATCCACAGCCCAGGCCACCGTGGCGCTCAGTAGGTGCTCACAGCTGCTCGCTGACGCTGCTGGGTGACCAGCACTGCCCTCTCTCGGCCTCAGTCCCCACCTGTGGCCGAGGCCGCTTCCCCCGTCTGTGTTCCCTCTGACTCCAGCTGCCCCTGCCCCCTCTCCCTGCCCAGGGGCCTCTCCCCCTGTCTCAAGGCTGCCTGTCCCATTGGGGGGTCCAGAAGTTTCTGTCTCTGGCCTCCCATCACAGGTGGCAGCCTTGGACCTGGGGCAGGAGGTGCAGGACCTCGGCTCTCCTTATCTCTGCTGTCCTACTTGCTGGGAGTCCAGTGAGCAGGGCTGGGCCACGGGGACAGCAAGCAGCCCCAGGGGGAGGGGGGGGCGGTGCAGCGGGGCCTCTGGCCT
Source organism: Odocoileus virginianus (assembly GCF_023699985.2). NCBI lineage: Eukaryota > Metazoa > Chordata > Mammalia > Artiodactyla > Cervidae > Odocoileus > Odocoileus virginianus. The sequence continues at coordinate 28,357,978 of NC_069703.1, forward strand.
GACTGGGGCCCGCGGGGGGTGGGGGGGCAGGGGGGGCGGCCTCTGGAATGCACAACCCCTCTCCGCCCTGCCCTCCGCACAGGACTCGCTTCAGATGGGGCTGGAACACAAAGCATCCGCAGCCTGTGCTTAATAGGATTGGGCTGCGGCCTCTGGAGGGGGCGCCTCTGCCTCCACAATAGGGCCTGTGACATCACGCTGCCCCCCACTGTGATGTCAGAGCCCCCACAGTGGGTCTTCCCAGACAGATGGCCGGGGGTGGGGGGGGCCGGGGATGGAGGGGCCAGGGCACCTGCAACTCGGTCCTGTTCCGAGAGCAGGCCCTGCAGAGCCAGGCAGGCTGCGGCTCTGGCCTCACAAATGGCAGCCAAAAAAAAAAAAAAAATCGACTTTTCTCTTTTTAAGAGTCGATGCTTAGCTGATTTTTTTTCACAAGGGGGTAGCAGAACCCTGAAAAAAAGTTGGCATTTTTCCTGCCCATCCTCCCACCCTCAAGTTAAGAACCACTGAGCTGCTCCTTGGCGCCCATCCTCAGGATCAAAATTAAACCCTGAGAACGGCAGCGGAGGTCTCGGCCCAGACACTGGCCACACTGGCCTCCCTTCGCTTCTGCGTTGAACACCCTTGTTCTCCCCCCATCACCTCATCCTTCAAGTCAGCTTAGAAACTGCCTCCTCCAGGAAGCCTTCCCTGACCCACTCCAGACTAAACAAGTTGCTCCTTCTCTGGGTTATAGCAGGTTGGACTTCTGAGTATTCTTTTTGCATGAGTGTCTCTCCATGGGGAAGCTACGATGCGGGGTCTGTGAGGGGACCACTTGGATTCTCTTGCCGCCCACGCTTTCCCTGGCACCAAGATCCAGTCACTGATCCCGACTTGAAAATCATGGTGGGGCGACCTCCAGGTGTCAGGCCTCATGGAACTTGCTGCCAGGCAGGAAGTTGTGTCTATGATAGATAATCACACATTATGTGAGCCTGTGACTGCAAAGAGTCAGAAGTGCATGAAGGAGAGATGGTGGGGGTGGGGGGTCAGGTGTACCTTTAAGTTGGGTGATGGGTGAGCTAAAAGCTCAGAGAAAGCTGGTGGGTAGTGCCAAGGGTCTTGGGGACAGTTCCAGGCAGCAGGTGGCACAGAGTGGGCCCTGGAGGAAGCCTAGTCTCGGTCACTCGAAACCCCGGCCATGGGCAGCAGGGCTCAGGGCAAGATGCCGGATTCCTGGCCTGACTCTGCGCCTTCTGGCCCTGGAGCTTTGGGCAAAGCTTTCCCTTCCCAAGTGGCTCACTGGTAAAGAATCCACTGCCAACGCAGGAGATGTAAGAGACGTGGGCTCAATCTTGGTCAGGAAGATCCCCTGAGGAGGGTGGCAACCCACTCCAGTCTTCTTGCCTGGAAAATCCCATGGACAGAGGAGTCTGGCGGGCTATGGTCCAGGGGGTCGCAAAGAGTCAGACACGGCTGAGCACACACTTCTCTTCTGTGTACTTCATGGTGGGGTGACCGAGTGAGTGATCATCCAGATGGAGACAGAGAGGGGAAAGGGGTGCTATTGCTAACTGTACAGGACAAGTGACCTAAACCTGGTCCTGGACAAATGGGGTAGGCAGCCCCCCCTCACCCATGGGGTAGATGAAAGCTGTTCTAGTTCACGGAGTTCTTGCAGAAATGAAGGGACTGGGGCTGCCGGGAGGAGCGGCTGGGGCTGCAGGACCCCGCCTCTGAATGCCATTCTAGCTCTGCTGTGGTCCGTGTGCCGAAACCACATGGAAGAGTGGGGCTGAGTTTTGCCAAATCGGTTGGTTCTGGAGGTCCCTGAGAGGCTGGAGAGTTCGAGTTGGCCTGGAGCAGTGAGTGCTGTTTCCGCAAGCATAAACAAGGGTTGGGGGGGGGGGGGTGATCCGTGCAGGGAGGGCTCGGGTGAGCCCTGAGGACAGGCTGTGGGTCTGCAAGGAGCGGCAGGGGGTTTGGGTCTGGGGAGAGGCCGGTGGATCCCTTGTGCGGATTTGGCGTGTAACCACCTGGGGTCTACCGGTCTACCTGGGCCCCAAGGCCTGGTCCCTGGGGGAGGGACCCTCTGCCCAGCAGGGGACCTGGTCACGCAACTGCCTGGCTACCAGGCCAGAGTGGAAACTGCATCCGATCGTCCAGACTCCCGAAGCCGCCGGGGAATGTGATGAGGCTGCTGAAACAGGGCCCCCGGCAGGGGACGCGGTCGCGGTTTCCCAGAAACCCCGGCTCTGCCGACAGAGAAGCGCTGACGAGGTTTGCATTGGCAAGCCAGACCCCGGGGGGCTGGAGTGGGGCCCGCCGCCTGGAGCTGCCTGGGAGCGGGTACCAGGAGTGGGGGGCAATTTGTGGTGGGCATCAGGAGCCCTCAGGATTTCCCCAGGCCCTCCCCATGACAAGTGGACAGACCAAGAGCCAGTGCCCTTGAGGGGCATGCCCAGGTCCTACAGCAAGGTCATCAAGAGACGACCCATCAGAGCCCCTCTTCCTCTTCCAGTCAAGGGTCTTCCTGCTTCCTAGGACCCCCCACAACCTCCCCAGATGCCACTCAGCAGCAGGCAGTGGGACGAGACGGCCCTTGTCTTGTGTGGGATCTTGCTCTGACACCATGTGGGATCTTGCTCTGACACCATAGCCTCACTGAGCCTCAGGGTCCCCATCCGTAACATGGGGATAATCCCTACTTATCAGGGTCATTGTGACCCTTCAGTAAGACAACGTGCGTCTCGAGCTTGGCGTGCTGACTGGCACAGAGTAGGTGCTCAGAAATGCTCGATCCCTTCTCCTTTCCTGCCAGCATGGCTCTGGGCAGCCTGCCATCTCATAGCACGTCTCCCGGACACAACCCCCACTGAGGGGTTTTGAACAATCTGGCTCCATCCCAGGCTTCCCTGGTGCCTCAGACGGTAAAGAATCTGCCTGAAAGGCAGGAGACCAGGGTTCGATCCCTAGGTTGGGAAGATCCCCTGGAGAAGGGAATGGCAGCCCACTCCAGATTTCTTGCCTGGAGAGTCCCGTGGACAGAGCAGTCCATGGTGTCTCAGAGTCGGACTTGACTGAGTGACTAACACACGTGGATCCACTGGGCCCCCAGGTCCCCGAAGCCTGGCCGCTCTCTTCTTCATTCTTTGTTTATTGAGCAGATATTTCTTGAGGACCTACTGTGCTGGCCACTGCTCTGGGGAGGGGGAGATGGAGGCATGTTGATCATGGACAAAGGCAGAGAAGGCCAGAGCTGAGAATGCAAGCACTTTACACACGGCAAATGCCCAGCCTCTGTTCTCGCAGCATCTGCCGCGCACCAGGCCCCATCCTCAGCCCTGGGGCCGCAGCAAGAGGTTGGGAGTGCGGCATTCCTCTATGGTTTACTAATTAATTAGAAAATGCAAGGCTGGTGCCTGGTGATACTGTCTTGACTTGCCACTCAGACTGGGAGCAGCAGGGAAAGAGGGCAGCTTCCCACCCAGCACCCTCATAATTGCTGCCTTGGCCTCCTTAAGGGCTTTGCTGGGTGCATCAAAGGGTGCCAAGGCCCCTGCAGCTCAGAGCCCAGGGAGGGCAGCGGACTGCAGGCCCCCTTCCCAGCTGAGAGGACTGAGGCCAGAGATGAAGGTTCTCTCTGGGAATGAGATCAGGGTTGGCATCACAGGGCTGTTGATGGCATGATAGCCAGAGGCTGGGATGGCATCAGAGCCAGAGTAGGGCTTGTCCTGGTCAAACGGAGGAGACGCAGGCCCTAGTCTCAGAGGTCTGCAGTGTGGAGGGCAAGGGCAGGCCCTTCTGGGGACCCCTCTCTGCCCTTCATCCAGTGGACTTCCACGTGACCTTGGCTTCAACTTGGATGGCTCCTCTTCCTCCAAGAAGCCTGCCTGAGTCTTCCAGGCTGGGTCAGGTGCCCCGTTCTGGCTCCTATGACACCCAGCTCTTCTCCTTCTAGGCCAGGATCCCTGTGTTGCCACTGTTGCCTCCACCTGACTAAGAGCTCCATGAGGGCAGAGAAGGACCTGATTCATCCCTATGACCCCAGTGCCCAGCCTGGCCCAGAGCAGGAGGAAACTGCAAACCATTCCTATCCTTCCCTTCCTCCCTCCAATGTGGATGCCTGGGGTGTGGAATGCTATGGCATTTGGAGACCTCGGGCAGGTTATGTCGCCTCAGTTGCCCAAGACCAGTGTTCTCAAGCATCTCTAGGGAGATGCCCACCATGGCAGAGAGAGAACAATGTCCTGTCTTGGCTGTTGAAGGCAGCAAACAGGAAACCGTTTTACCAAAAGGCCCCAACTACCTGGACTTGTGTCCTGCTTTTTCTCTCCTTGAGCTGATGGCTCTGATGAGTTCCTTCACTTCCCTCTGTCTCACTGTTCAAATCTGTAAGTTGAATGGTTCTATGAAGACCTACAAGATCTTCTAGAACTAACACCTTAAAAAGATGTCCTTTTCATCATAGGGGACTAGAATGCAAAAGTAGGAAGTCAAGAGATACCTGGAGTAACAGGCAAATTTTGCCTTGGAGTACAAAATGAAGCAGGGCAAAGGCTAACAGAGTTTTCCCAAGAGAATGCACTGCTCATAGCAAACACCCTCTTCCAACAACACAAGAGAAGACACTACACATGGACATCACCAGATGGTCAATACCAAAATCAGATTGATTATATTCTTTGCAGCCAAAGATGGAGAAGCTCTATACAGTCAGCAAAAACAAGACTGGGAGCTGACTGTGGCTCAGATTATGAACTCCTTATTGCAAAATTCAGACTCAAATTGAAGAAAGTAGGGAAAACCACCAAATCATTCAGGTATGACCTAAATCAAATCCCTTACGATTATACAGTGGAAGTGACAAATAGATTCATGGGTAGATCTGACAGACAGAGTGCCTGAAGAACTATGGATGGAAGTTTGTGACATTGTACAGGAGGCGGTGATCAAGACCATTCCCAAGAAAAAGAAATGCAAAAAGGCAAAATGGTTGTCTGAGGAGGCCTTACAAACAGCTGAGAAAAGAAAAGAAGCAAAAGGCAAAGGAGAAAAGGAAAGATAAACCCATCTGAATGCAGAGTTCCAAAGACAAGCAAGGAGAGATTAGAAAGCCTTCTTCAGTGATCAGTGCAAAGAAATAGAGGAAAACAATAGAATGGGAAAGACTAGAGATCTCTTCAAGAAAATTAGAGATACCAAGGTAACATTTCATGCAAAGATGGGCTCAATAAAGGACAGAAATGGTATGGGCCTAACAGAAGCAGAAGATATTAAGAAGAGGTGGCAAGAATACACAGAAGAGCTATACAAAAAAGATCTTCATGACACAGATGGTGTGATCACTCCCCTAGAACCAGACATCCTGGAATGCAAAGTCAAGTGGGCCTTAGGAAGCATCACTAGGAACAAAGCTAGTGGAGGTGATGGAATTCCAGTTGAGCTATTTCAAATCCTAAAAGATGATGCTGTGAAAATGCTGCACTCAATATGTCAGCAAATTTGGAAAACTCAGCAGTGGCCACAGGACCGGAAAAGGGCAGTTTTCATTCCAATCCCTAAGAAAGGCAATGCCAAAGAATGCTCAAACTACCGCACAATTGCACTCATCTCACATGCTAGCAAAGTAATGCTCAAAATTCTCCAAGCCAAGCTTCAATAGTACGTGAGCTATGAACTTCCAAATGTTCAAGCTGGTTTTAGAAAAGGCAGAGGAACCAGAGACCAAATTGCCAACATCCATTGGATCATTGAAAAAGCTAGAGAGCTCCAGAAAAACATCTATTTCTGCTTTATTAACTATACCAAAGCCTTTGACTGTATGGATCACAGCAAAGTGTGGAAAATTCTTCAAGAGATGGGAATATCATATCACCTCACCTGCCTCCTGAGAAACCTGTATGCAGGTCAGGAAGCAAGAGTTAGAACTGGATGTGGAACAACAGACTGGTTCCAAATTGGGAAAGGAGTACGTCAAAGCCGCATACTGTCACCCTGCTTATTTAACTTATATGCAGAGTACATCATGGGAAATGCCGAGCTGGATGAAGCACAAGCTGGAATCAAGATTGCCAGGAGAAATATCAATAACCTCAGATATGCAGATGACACCACCCTTATGGCAGAAAGTGAAGAACTAAAGAGACTCTTGATGAAAGTGAAAAAGTTGGTTTAAAACTCAACATTTAGAAAACTAAGATCATGGCATCTGGTCCCATCACTTCATGATAAATAGATGGAAAAACACTGGAAACAGTGACAGACTTTATTTGGGGGGGGCTCCAAAATCACAGCAGATAGTGACTACAGCCATGAAATTAAAAGATGCTTGCTCCTTGGAAGAAAAGTTATGGCCAATCTAGACAGCATATTAAAAAGCAGAGACATTACTTTGCCAACAAAGGTCCATCTAGTCAAAGCTATGGTTTTTCCAGTAGTCATGTATGGATGTGAGAGTTGGGCTATAAAGAAAGCTGAGCACCCAAGAATTGATGCTGTTGAACTGTGGTGCTGGAGAAGACTCTTGAGAGTCCTTTGGACTGCAATGAGATCAAAGCAGTCCTTCCTGAAGCAAATCAGTCCTGAATTCATTGGAAGGACGATGCTGAAGCTGAGACTCCAATACTTTGTCTGCCCGATGCAAAGAACTGACTCATTGGAAAAGACCCTGATGCTGGGCAAGAATGAAGGTGGGAGGAGAAGGGGACGACAGAGAATGAGATGGCTGGGTGGCATCACGGACTCGATGGCCATGAGTTTGAGTGAGCTCCAGGAGTTGGTGATGGACGGGGAGGCCTGGCGTGCTGCAGCCCACCCTTTTGCAGTCGCAAAGAGTCAGACACGGCTGAGCGACTGGACTGAACTGAACTGAACACTTGGAGCAGTGGGTGTCGCCCAGTAGCTTCTGTGTGTTTGCTGACACCTGATTAAATTCAGGGAACATGTTCCTATTGCCCTGAGTTTGTCTGTTTAATGGTGACGTTAACTCGATTATGGCAGTATTTGTCAGGTTTCTCTACTGTGAAATTGTTTTCTTTTTCTTTAAATCTTTTTTATACTTCCTTTCTTTGGAAGATTTCACTAGGTTCAGTCCACAGCCAAAGCAGTGGGGAATTAAGCTCCACCTCCCAGAGGGGGGAAACCTACATGAATTATTCAGAATTCTTCTGTAAGGAAGATTTGCCTAGTCTCCCCCATTTATTTGTTTCTTCAATCACTACATCAGTGTGGACTCATGAATATTTATTTTATGCGTTGGATTATAATGCAATTCTGTTATTTGTTCTGTTGCTCATCCTGGCCTAGGTTTGGCCCCTGGGATCTCTTTCAGGTTGGCTCCTGTACTGAAACCCCATCTGTTTTTGTTTTTTTTTAGCATTTCCTCCGACAGAGGAGCCTGGTGGGCCACAGTCCACAGGGTCGCAAAGAGTGGGACACGGCTGAGCAGCTACACAGTTACTCTCTAGCTCCAAGATGATCCAGGCTCATCTATCGTTTTCCCGGCCTCAGCCCCTGAATCAGTCATTTCTCTAGGGAGTTCTGGTTCGTATTGTTAGAGCGGTGTGTAGGAACCAAGACCTAGAGGCTGAATGTGCTTATTCCTGCCAGGATGTCACTACTTCCAGGCTCTCTGGGGGGAGAACTAGATTTGCTTTAATATAAAAAATTAAGTTTCCAGGGCTTCCCTGGTGGTCCAGTGGTTAAGACTCTAGACTTAACTGCAGGAGGTGTGGGTTTGAACCCTGGTTAGAGAACTAAGATCCCACGGGCCACATGTCACGTGGTGTGGCAAAAAGAAATGAAGTTTCCCCTCTTACCAATTGTGGGGTCTGTTGGAGGCTCCAGACAGCTGCCTCCTGGCCTTTGAGCACAGGCTCCAGCCTGTGGCCCATAGGCAGGCCTGCCCAGTCTCATGTGCCCTTGGAGGGTCTTATGCTCTCTCTCTCAGAGAGACAGCGAGGGGGGAACACGTGCCGCCAGCCTCCCCCCAGGCTGAGCCAGTCCAGCTCCCCAGCGGGGCCATCGGGGGCTGAGTGGCTTTGGAGATTGGACTCAGCCAGGCCTCCACACTGCGGGAGGCCTGCTCCTTGCTGGACTGACAGCTTTGTCAGTGGTAGCGGCAGTAGCCATAACGCAGTAACAGAGCCATGGGGGCAACCCGGGGCAGGGCAGGCAAGGGTCAGCTCCCAGGAAGGCCTGATTCAGCCTCCCGCCTCAGCACACCCAAGTGGGCGGTGCTCACGAGTGCAAGGCCTGGGGCACTGGTTCCGGCGCCCCCTCACCTTTCCCATGCCCAGTCCAGCCCAACGCCGCAGGACACACTGGTGCTCAATGGGCCAGGCCCGGAACTGGCTCCCCACGGAGGCAGCTCTCCTGCAGCCGCAGGGAGTCAGGGCCGAGTGGGCAGCTTGAGGCCCCAAGGCAAGCTGAGCGCCCTCCCACCTTTGCCAGAATGTCTCCTGTCTCCCCATAGCTCTAGGCTGGGAGTCAAGAGGCCTGGGCCTCTCTAGCACTGACTTCTGTTTGGGGCACAGTAATTACGTCTCAGCCTGCTTAACATCTTCATTGGCTCCCCGCTGCCCTCAACCTAAAATCCCCATTGCTGGACCTGCCTTCCCTGGAGATCTCTTCGGCATTCTGCGTCAAGCCCTAATAACACCAAATTGCTTGTGGTTCCTGCTTGCACAATCACAGTTTCACACCTCCACAGTTTACCCTGCCTGCATTACCCTTCCCCACTGCTTCACTGGTTAATTCCTACTTGTGCCTGAGCTCTAGCTCCGGATGACCTCCTCCAGGAAGACTTCCTCCTGTGCGCTGGATCACTTCTGCCCATCTGATCCTGCCTCTGATGCCCTGGGTATGACACCCTCCTAAGACCCACCAGGAATGACCTCTGGTGTCCTGGGCAGTGACCTGGTGTAGTGCAGAAGGCTCGGGGTGTGACCAGGACTGTGACTTTAAGGCCCCTGCTCCTCCCTGCTGCGTGACTTAGGGCAAGTCACTGCACATCTCTGAGCCCGAGTCTCCCCTCTGTGGGAAAAGCACCTAATTGGGATACAAGGCCTTGCTTTCAAGTCTGGCCTCTGCTTCTAACTCACCGTGGCCTTGGGCAAGACCCTTCACTGGGCCCAGCCTCAGTTTTCTTCTGTAAAACGGGGCTGCCCACGAAACTCGAAACTCGGGAGTGCTAAGGATCCAACAAGCCCAAACTTGTGAAAAGCTTTTGTAAACCTCAGAGCCCGACATGGATGAAGAATTTATTTCAACAGCTCTGCGGAGATGTGTGGGAGGGAGGCTGATGGCTGCCCGCCCTGCCCTCCTCCATCACCCCACCCCGCTGCCCGCCCTGCCCTCCCCCATCACCCGACCCCACCCCGTCCCCCCCTGCCCTCCCCCATCACCCCACCCCACCCCGTCCCCCCCTGCCCTCCCCCATCGCCCCCTGCCCTTCTAGAAGCCTTGGGATCAAAGGTGATGAAGGCCTATTGGCATGGAGGCCTGACTCCTGGTCCCCTGCCCACCTCCCGCCCACCCCACTCCCAGGGCTACATGGCCTGTGCATTGCATATGCTCTGTTTACTTTCCAGGGTGGGGGTGAGCCCTCCCCACCCCACTTCATTTTTTTAAAGACCCAGTTTTATTTTATTTATTTACCTGTAAAACAGTTTTCGACCACATGGCATGTGGGATCTTAGTTTCCGGACCAGGGATCCATCCCATGCCCTGCAGCGGAGGTGAGGACTCTTCACCACTGGACCCTAGGCACGTGCCCGCCCCCACCTCAGGCACAGCCTCTCAGACCCACTGCTCCTCCGAAGGCTGAAAACCAAACTCAGTTTGAACAATCTGCAACTTTATTCCAGAGCAGAAATAAGTCGTTTCCTAACAATAAATATAAAAAAATAATAAATTAAGGTTCAAAAAAAAAAAACCCAACAGAACAAAATCATTAACACTGACAGAGTAGTAAATGGTGTCTGAGCGGGTCTGGGAATGTCCGACACAGGCGCTGTCTGCCCCGAGCCCCAGCCAGGCCCCCTGCCTCACACACATCCTCTCCACAAGGTACAAAATATATATATATTTTTAAAAAATCTCCACATAACCAAGCATCCTGCGGGGCCCCAGGGGAGCAAGTGTTCGGCCCGTGGGGGCTGAGGACGGGGCTGGGGGTGGGAGGACCTCGCTGGGTCTTGCCCGCCGAGTGTGGCTCCTCCTCGTGTTGGCATGAGGTTCCTACTCCGCCTCTGGAAGGCGGCGGTCAGCGAGGTGATGGTCACCATGGTTATGGTCACCATGGCGATGGCCAGCAAGGTGATGGTCACTGTAGCGATGGCCCACGAGGTGATGGCCCGTGTATGGGTCCGCAGTCTTGGCGGGGATGCTAGGAATGCTCCGGAGCTGCTGTGTGCGTGGAGGCCAGGTCAGTCCTTCGTCAGCGAAGAGGCAGCCAGCCCAGGATCCCTGAGCATCTCCTCAGCTCAGGCCAAGGTATTGTCAAAGACCTCCCCGCAGCAGAGGCCTCAGGATGGCGTCGACAAAGAAAAACTGGAAATAAATACGGTCCCTGGTGGCCCAGCATGGAAGGAAGCCAGTCTGTTTCTTCAAGTATTCTCAGCAGATGGTTCGCAAGGGCCTTAGGGGCTCAGATGGGGACCCCCACCGTGTTCACCTGGTCCTTGAGGCCCAGCAGGCTGTAGGCGATGCGCTTCTGGTGGCCGGGCAGCCGCACCCCAATCCTCTTGATGTCGCTGTGCAGGGCAAGACAGGAGGAGACAGTGAGGGGCCGCTCTGGGAAGGGGGGCAGCCGTGGGAGGGATGGGGGCGGGGAGAGGGGGGCGTGCAGAGCACGTGGGGGAGGGGGCGTGGGGAAGGAACATGGGGAGGAAGGGGTCGGGGAGAGGGGGCACAGGGAGGGGGGCGTGGGGAGGGGGGGCGGGGAGAAGGGGGAGAGGGGGCGGGGAGGGGGTGGTGTGGGAAGAGGGGGCACATGGGGAGAGGGGGGCGTGGGGAGCACGTGGGCAGGGGGGCAGGGAGAGGGGGCGGGGAGAGGGGGGTGTGGCACCTGGGGTGGGGGCTTCATAAGGAGGGCCCACGCCCTGCAAGCCTGGGACCCCAACAAGTTCAGAAATGGCAGAGCACTGAGTGCAAGCTTTTTTTTTTTATCAAATCAGCACAAAATCCGTAGGTGCTGTTTTTGCCCTCATTTTGCAGATTAGAAAACTGAGGCTCAGCAAGGTGAACTGACTTGCCCAGAGGGACAGAGCTGAGAGGTGGAGGAGCTGAAGGAAGGCCGTCCCCTCCACCCTGGGTCTGTCCTAAAGGCTCCTCCCCAGGCAACACGGATGCCATCGGTGGACGCCAGGGACCCTCGGGGGGACCCTGAAGGCTCTCTGCCCCAGGTCTCTTCACAGCCACCGCCTCGTTTCACCCCCACTCCCTCCAAACTCTCATAGCAGAGGACGGACTCAGGAGACCCTTACTGAGGGGCCGTGGGTGCTCGTGTGCTAAGTTGCTGCAGTCGTGTCCAACTCTGTGTGACGCCATGGACTATAGTCCTCCAGACTCCTCTGTCCTGGGATTCTCCAGGCAAGAATACTGGAGTGGGTTGCCATGCCCTGCTCCAGGGGCTCCTCCTGACCCAGGGATCCAACCTGCATCTCTTGCATCTCCCGCACTGGCAGGCGGGTCCTTTATCACTAGTGCCACCTGGGAAGCCCTGAGGGGCCATCAGAGGTTAAAGTTACGCGGGTCTCTAACAGGACGGGCTTTCCCTTTAGGGACCCCGATTTCCTCACCTGTAAAATGAGGCAACTGTGCCTAACTGGAGGGTGGGAGACCCTGGAAACTGGTGGCAGAGGGGAAGGCGGCATCAGCGCTGGCAGAAAGACGTGTCCAGGGGCCCAGGGTCCTCTGCCGCCTCCCCCCAAGACCCTCCATCCCCTCATAAAGCCACTTACACTCCCAGGAACCCTGGAGCAGACCTTTACTGCTCACACTGGGAGTTTCCCCCTTCGCCATCCTCACCCATCAGCCCCAACCCATGAAAACACCCTGGTTTTTATGGGCCCTCTCCCGAGAGGGAGCTAATTATATGGTGCAAGCAACTCCGGAGACACGACTTTCCCACAGGCTCTGGGAGCCCCTGGAGAAGTGCTGAGCTTGGAAGGGCGGAGGTGTGGGAGGGCAGCCCCGGGACTGCAGCAGGAAGGCCCGAAGTCAGACACCTGGGAGAACTTCCTCACCCACCACAGCAGAGCCACTGCTAACCTGCAGGGCGGAGGGTGCTGAAAAAGCAGCACTGCTTTCCCCACATAGAGTGGCCGATGCCTGTGGCCTCTGGCAGACCATCCAAGTTTGTTCCTGCCCCAGCCTTAGATTCTGTCTTGGGAGATCCAGGGCAGGCACCCGCTGGATCAACTCCCATCACAGGAGTGGGAACGCACACAACTGAGGCCACCATTTTCTTGAGCCCTGGCAATGCCAGCCCGCTCCCCCGCTGGGAGGTTCAGAGGCCACAACCTGCCCAGTGAGCACCTACTGTGCACTGGCCACGGGCAGCAGGAGACAGGAGGGCGGAGGGAACGCGGCCTGATCGTTCATCCTCTCGACAAATGTCCCATCAGCATCAAGCTGTGCTGAGGGCACATGGAGACTGGAAGACCCGGCAGCCAGTGCCCCCAGGCCCCCAGGATGCGGTGGGCCACAGCCCCAGACACTGCAGAGGTCCTTTGTTGGACTGGGTATTTTTCTGGGGTGCGACACCTATGACTTCCATTAGCTCCTCAAAAAACATTCAGAACCACTCACTAGTCTAGCCAGAAACTCAAGTGATTCCAAAATAACACGGCGAATGCTCAAGCTGAGAAGAGACAGCCACTGTGGGACCAGCCACGGGGGCTTCCCAGGTGGCTCAGTGGTAAACAGTCTGCCTCCCAAGCAGGAGGCACAGGGTCAGTTCCTGGGCCGGGAAGATCCCCTGGAGAAGGAACTGATAACCGGCTCCAGTATTCGTGCCTGGAGAATCCCATGGACAGAGGAGCCTGGTGGGCTACAGTCCAGAGGGTCGCAAAGAGTCGGACACGACTGACTGTGCACGCAGTGGGACCCCAGGGGACTGAGCAGTCTGCCCCTTGGGATGGGTGACGGATATGGACTCAGGGCAGGGGTGAGGCACTGGAGCCGAAATCCACATCCCATCCCAGGAGGGCTGACTTCTGAGAGCAGCGCAGAGCCTCCCGCTGAGACCTACAGCATGTGTAGACACAGCCTCCAGGGTTAAAAAGTACTCTGAGGTCCCCCTTTCCCTTGTCTAATTGGAGATAAAGACGGGGGCAGCGGCATGAGTCACACAGGCCCCAGGCTGGAGCACCAGTGGGGCTGAGAGAAGGTGGGGGAGCGTGCAAGGACTTCCTGCCTTTATCCAGGCCTGCTCAGATCTCAACACACACTCACCCCCATCGGTCCAAAACAGCCCTGCTCCCGCTCATGGGAAAGAACTGGCCGAGGAGCCCCCCCGGGCTATTTCAGGAAGCTTCCAGGAGCTGAGTCTCCTGTAAGCACGTCTCGCTGACCTCAGTTCTGCTCACCCGGCAGAGAGGCTCTGCTGTCCTCAGTGGGGCCCCGGGAGGGCAAAGCGGCCACTCCAGGCTCCCAGGTTAGAGGAAGCGGCCGAGGGACCCTGGTATTTGCCCACGGGCTGTGGGTGGAAAGCAGGAGAACGGAGGAAAAGGGGAGCGTGACATGGATTAAGCCCCTACTGTGTACCAGGTGGATCATCTGCATTACACCCAAGCAGGGAAACGGAAACCAAGGCTCAAAAATGGAACCTAACCTGACAAAAACCATCTGCTAGGAAGTGGCCAGGGTGGGACTCGAACCCAGCTGTGACAGCAGAGCGCAGCTCTGGACCCCGCAGCTGGCTGGCGATGCAAGATACCCATCTCACAAGGCTACAGCACGGGGAGCTGCATTCGGAACCACAGCGGGAAAGCACACAGAGGAAGGACGTGTGCGTGGACAGCACCGAGTCACTCCGCTGTGCAGCTTCGCTGGCCAGCATCGTGCATCAACGAAACTTCCATGTAACAACGAAAGAGCTCTGTCTCTTTTCTCCACTTTTCCATGCCTCCCTCGGGTCAGCTGGCCCTGCCTGACTCTCATCCGGGCCGTCCCCTGGGACAGGCCAGGGCTAGCTCTGACAGGCCCTGACCAGCAGGTCAAAAGTCCAGCTGAGCAATTTCTAGAGGCCTTGGAGAATGTTCAGACAGAGGCCCTAGCCCCAGAACTGTGACCCAGAACAGCAAGGGGCCTGGGTCAGCCCTTCCCGTGTGATTCCCAAAGCCTCCCGGCCCTGAGGCCCGTTTCCTCCACGACCTTGGACCTGACACAGCTGGGAACTACCACTATTTTTAGAAGCACAAAAGGCCAAGAGGACAGCGTCTTCTCCCTCCCGGGATAGGAAGAGGTGTCTGCGCCAAGGCCGTGTCGGGAAGGGTCCCTGATGCTGGAGCTGGGAGGAGAGGAGAGCTCCCGCAGGGCAGAAGCCGGGACAGGGCTGGCGGGCTGGCACTACTGGCCACGTTGGACCACAGGGCTGAGAGGCATCCGTACGAGGAGAGGTGCCGGGGTGGGGGGGGGGGGGGCGGGCGGCGCCCCTCTTCTCATGTCAGCCAGGAAAGTGCAAGGCCTCTGCCCAGGCTGCTCAGCGTCCTGGAGAAGAACGGAGCACCTCACTGGCTGTGTGACCTCGGGCCACCTGCATCACCTCTCAGCCTCAGTTTCCCTACTTGTTAAGTGGAGGGGGGAGGTAACAATAGCCTCTATTCATGAGTCAAATAGGGAATTCAACCAGGTGATGGCTGTGAAACAAAGTCTTTCTTTTCTCAGCTGCAAACTGTGTGCCCTGGATGGAGTAAGCCATGCAACCTCTGAGCCCCCACTTCACTAACGACCTCCATGGCTTCTGACCTCTTGAGCCTGACTGCCCCGGGCTGGAGTACCCCTAATGGCCACGGAACCCTGGGCTCTGTTGTTTCTCACCTGCCACACGCCCTGCCCACTATTACAGTCAATAGTGGGGCTATTGACAGGAGCCACCTGCCGAGTTATCACAAAGGCTGAGTCAAAGTACTCAAGCACATGGGCTTCCCCTGGTGGTCCAGCGGTTAAGACTTCATGCTTCCAACGCAGAGGGAACAGGCTCAACCCCCGGTTAGGCAACTAAGATCTGACAGGGCGCGGCCAAAAAACCCAGCTTTGACCCATACAGTGAGGATATGTGCTCTCCGTAATATCTAAGTTACAGTAATAAAGCATTTGAAAAACAAAACCAAGTGCTCAAGCAGAGCTGGCACATGGTCAGCCTTCAACAGATGCCACTGTTATGATTACAATTATTATTTTCTCACCGGAGCCACGGTAAGTGCCCAGGACTGGTGGCTGCCGGCCTGGTTCTGCCCTTCCTGCAAAGCCACTCTCCCGGAGAGAGAAGGAGAGAGAAAGAGACGAGGGCAGAGCAGGGCAGGCAGAGAGAAGAGTGGGCAGTGGGAGAGCTGGAGGCAGCCTGGGGTCTCGGCGAGGCCAGGCGGGGCGGGGCTGGAGCAGACTCACTCGTTGGTCATCTGCGCCACCTTCTCGAGGGTGCTGTAGCCAGCCACCAGGAAGTGCTCTGTGTACTGCTGCATCCTGATGGACTCCAGCCACTCGGACACCGTGCGGAAGGGCACGCCCTCTGAGCCGCTAGTGCTGGGCAGCCGGATGGACACCCTGCAACAGCAGACACCAGCCTACAAGTGAGCCCCCGAAGCTGCTCCTAAACCCCAGCAAGCCACCCAGCTGCCCCGCCTGGGTTTCTTCATCTGGGCGATGGGCAAGCCAAGTCAGGAAAGGCTCCAAGAGACAGCCCTAGTGGGCCGGGAGCACTCAGCGTCTCTGGCTCCTGCTGCCCCCTGCTTCCACTGACAGCAGCACCAGTTACCACAAAAGAACCAAATGTAAGAGACTCAGGTTTTCAGAGCCACGGTCCCAGCCTGACCATTTGCCAGCACGTAAGACACTTAATTGCCCCGTGTCTGTTTCCTCATCTACAAAAGAGGGATAATTACAGGACCATCTCCTAAGCTGTCTAAATGAGTTAAAACATGCTAAGCACCAGGCCGGCCCATTTACCACACACAGATGCTGACTGCTTCCGTTAGTATCGCCTGAGCTACCCTGGTCCAGGCTAAGTAACGCCCACGTGTCACTTCTGAGTCCTTGCCCCCCCGTCCCTCGCTGCCCATCACGCTGAAGTGGCTCAGGAGGATGCCTGGGGGGCCGCCCTGGACCGAAAGTACAGAACCCACCGGGGGTCAAAGTCAGCCAGGGTCTTGAGGGAGTCGGGGGCACGGATGAGCTTGTCCAGGATGCTAACGATGTCGGCGAACTTGGGGCGGCGGGTGCGCTCCTGCTGCCAGCACTGCATCATGAGCTGGTAGATGGCGGAGGGGCAGTCCATGGGTGTGGGCAGCCGGAAGCCGTCATTGATGGCCTTCATCACCTGGGAGTGGGCGGGGTGGTCAGGGTGCCTTCACAGCCCCCAGACTCCCATACAGTGGTTGGCAGAAGGAAGGGGAGCCCAGAACAGAGGGGATGGGCCTCCTTTCTTGAGCCTGACACACAAACTTTGGTGCTAAGAGGCTGTGTCCAGAGGAGGCAGGGTCCCCTGACTGTGCTTCCTCCTGGGCACCGGGCCAACAGCCATGCCGTGAGCCCTGTAGCCAGCCTCTTTGTGGTCTCCAGGTGCCTACACACTGCCCCCTTTAAGCCTGAGCACTCTTCCCCCTCTGTGTCTTCACCTGGCTGCTGCCTTACTATGCTTCAGTCTCAGCTGAGATGTCACCTCCTCTGGGAAGTCTTCCAGGCCTCCTGGTTGCATGAGGTACCAGGTACTTGTACAGTCACAAAAGCGCACACATATACACACATGCATGCATACACACACTTGTCCCACCCCACTACTTCTTTCTTTGATCTCTTGCTGAGTGTAAGCAAGGACTGGGTCTGAGCCTAGCACTCAACTTAACACACAGTAGGCCCTCAATAGACATTCACTGAACCAATGAAGGGCCGTACCAGATGCAGACCAACCCTCCAAACTCTCCCCTGCCCAACCCCTGGGGTTTGGGAATGAGCAAAGGCTTAAGCCCAGGTCTGGATGGGGCTGGGAGGATGAGGGGGCCTACCTCGTGGTTTGACAGCTCCCAGTAGGGCCGCTCCCCGTAGGTCATCACCTCCCACATGACGATGCCATAGCTCCACACATCGCTGGCCGAGGTGAACTTGCGGTAGGAAATGGCCTCCGGAGCTGTCCAGCGGATTGGGATCTTGCCACCCTGCAGGGAGCAGGCCGGTCATGACTATCCCTTCAGCACCCCTGGGACGATCCCAGTCAGGGCCACACTCCCCGGAGACCCAGGCCCCAGGTGTGAGAGGACAAAGGCGGCGCCACCCCAAGGCCCCCCGTCCTGGCGAGAGCCACCGAGCGCTCACACTGGTGGTGTAGGTGGCCTCGGGGTCGTCCTCCAGCACACGGGACAGGCCGAAGTCAGACACCTTGCAGACCAGGTTGCTGTTGACGAGGATGTTGCGGGCGGCCAGGTCGCGGTGGACGTAGCTCATGTTGGCCAAGTACTTCATGCCGGCCGCGACGCCCCGCAGCATGCCCACCAGCTGCAGCACACTGAACTCGCCATCCTTCTCCTGCAGGGGCACCGGGCCTCAGCCGCCGGCCGGCCACATCCACCAGGACCCCCACCTCCGGCCCCCAGCAAGGCCACGCCCACTGGGGGACCCCCCACTCCAAAGCCAGGCCACGCCCACCGGGACACCAGCCTCCAATCAGGCCATGCCCACTGGGACCCCAAGCCAGGCCACGCCCACCGGGACCCAGCCCCCAGTCAGGCCACGCCCACTAGGGGGACCCCCCCCCACTCCAAAGCCAGGCCACGCCCACCGGGACACCAGCCTCCAATCCGGCCATGCCCACTGGGACCCCAAGCCAGGCCACGCCCACCGGTGCCCCCAGCCCTCAGCCAGGATCCCAGGGCCCCACCCTGGCCCACAATCTCACCCGCAGGAACTTGTCCAGGGCCCCGTTCTCCATGTATTCGGTGATGATCATCAGGGGTTTGTCTGTGGAGGTGCGCACAGGTGTCAGGGCAGGGGAGCAGCTCTCAGCAGAGGCCCTACCGGGGCCCCCAGCAGGCAACCCCTCCCGTCCAGTACAGGTCCCCCACCCCCACTCCGGAGCCAGGACTCACACTTGGAGACGACGCCCTCCAGGCGGATAATGTTGTGGTGGCTGAACTGGCCCATGATGCTGGCCTCGCTGAGAAAGTCCACTCGCTGCTTCTCCGTGTAGCCGGCTTTCAGCGTCTTGATGGCCACAGGTACCTCCTTCTTCCCCGATGCCTTCAGGGTGCCCTTGTACACCTCCCCGAACTCTCCTGCAGGCAGGCGAGGTGGGAGAAGCGCCCACGTCAGCCTGGGCATCGGGCACTCCCAACCTGCCCCAGACCCCTCCGCGGCGCGCAACCTCACCGGCTCCGATCACCTTCTGCCGCGTGACGCAGGACGGGTGGATCTCGGTGGTGAACTTGAGCACAGCCTGGTTGGGGTCCTCGTAGGTGTGGGGGTCCACATAGGTCTTCAGGGGCTTCAGTTGTTCTGGGAGGCGAAGGAGAGGCAGGGTCACAGACAGCTTGGGGAGGGGAGGGGCCCTCGAGCAGGGGGAGGAGGAGGTGATGGACCAGGGACCCCGGGGGAGGCCCATCGCCTGGCCACAGACCCAGAGGCCTGAGGACCGCAGGAGGGCAGCAGGGGCCGCAGCTCACCTGACTTGGAGAAGTAAACATCCTCCGAGGACTGGCGTGTCCGCAGGCTCTTCCTCCTGTGAGGTCCCATGGGAGACCAGACACGTAGGGAGCTCAGTGACCCCTGTCTCAGAGCCTCCTGACCCTACCCTGGTTCTGAGTGGGGGCCTGGTGTCCTCGGGCAGAGGGCGTGGGGAAAGCCAGGCAGAGGAAATGAGCAAGCCGGCTCCCTCCTTGGCACCTACACCCTGTAATGGCCCTTAAGTGGCTGTAATGCAGGCTTCCTTCATAACAGCGCCCGGAGCTTCCTGCCCGTGTGTCCCGAGGAAGTACGGACACGCCATTCTGATGACCACTCTGCCCGGAGCCCCCAGGACCCCCCAGGCCCTGTGCGGAGCCCTTCACAAGTCAATGCATCTTCACACACACACACACACACACACACATATACACCCCGGGAGGCAGGGACTAGATCCTATCAACCTCATTGTCCCTCAGGAAACAGGTTCTCATCCCCGTGTCCCTCCTAAGTCCTTGGGGAGCCCAGCCATGGGTTCCCACAAACCTGCGGTGGATGAAGAAGCCAATTCCAGCCAGCGCCAGGAGCAAGGCCACGCCGACAGCCACACCGCCGACCACTGCCATGGTGCCAGACCCTCCCGTGGCTGTCGAGGGGAGACCAGGCGTGACAAAGGAGCCCGCACTCAGACCATGGTGACCCCCTGGTTGTACTTAGAACCCCAGACACTTGCTGGGTGCCTCGACTACTGACGGCCCATGAGGGCATTCATCCCATTTCACAGAGGCCCTCCCCAGGGAACAGAGCAGGTGTGGGGGACTCTCTCCACAGTGTAGGGTTTGAACTGGGCCTGTCAACACCAGAGCCTACGTCCTTCTCTTCCCACAACACAGCCCTGAATACACGGCCCTGGTTCCCCCCCGCCCTCCATCCTGCCCACTTCCCAGGCTTGGGGCTGACCCATGCAGGGCCATCCGAGGCCCCGGCTGACCAGGAAGGGGGCGCTTCTAAGTTCTCTGATCTACTCCCTCCGCCCAGGATGTCCCGGTGGTGTCGGGACGTTGGGCCGGCCTGCACCCCAGGCCCCGACTCACACAGCGTCTGGAATTCATGCACCTTGCTGCCGGCACCCTGGCCCTCCTGCGTCAGCGCCTGCACCTGCACCAGGTAGATGGTGTCCGGGGCCAGATCGTCCAGCGTCACGGAGAAGCCTTCCGTGCGGCGCACGTTGTAGCTGTTGGCATCGCCCTGTGGGTGTTTAGCGGGTGGAGAGACAGACCGTGAGGACAGGCGAGGGCGGTCAGCTCAGCCTGCCAGAGAGCAACTCCAGCTTAGCAAGGTTAGTCTCTCTGTTAGCAGTCTTGGTGCCCTTCTTACAGAGGATGCAACTGAGGCGCAGAGAAGCGAAGTGACTCGCTCCAGGTCACAGCCAGCAAATGCAGGACCCAGGACTCAAGCCCAGGTCTGGCTGATCTCCAGGACAGGGCTCTCCTGCACCCGCACCTCTTCCAGGGATTCCAGAACACTGCGTCTTCTCTCCCACAAACCCCTACTGGCTGGCCTCGGAGAGGCAACTCTCAGGAAGACCCCAGACCCCATTTGCTTCTCCAGACGACTGCGTGGTGCAGGGAGCGCCCCTGTGCCCAGCCCCGGCCCTGCGCACGTCACCTTCTTGCGGTAGGTGACTTCATACTTCCACACGCGGCTCTGCTGCAGCGGAGGGATGGCCCAGGAGACGCTCAGCGAGGTGGTGCTGCGGCTCTCCAGCTTCACCTTGGGGGGCTCTGGGCGGGACAGCGGTGGCGCGAAGGGGTGTGAGAAGCCACCCCGGGGCAGGGGGGCACTGAGGGAGCATCCAGACCCAGTCC
This sequence comes from Odocoileus virginianus, assembly GCF_023699985.2. Lineage (NCBI taxonomy): Eukaryota > Metazoa > Chordata > Mammalia > Artiodactyla > Cervidae > Odocoileus > Odocoileus virginianus. Next base: position 28,378,707 of record NC_069703.1, read on the forward strand.
CATCCACAGCCTGACCTGGGGTTCTCAACTTTCAGCCCCAGAGCACAGAGCCCCAGCCTGGGGCCCCAACACAGGCTGGCACATCAGGGGTGCCCCACGAGTGTTTACAAGTGCACAAATACTAAAAGGAGAACAATAACGTCTCTATGGACCAGGTTACACATAAGGATTTATTAAGTTCTCTCAACAGCCCTTAAATAACCCCCATCTTACAGGCACTTCCCTGGTGGGTCAGGTGGTGAAGAATCTGCCTGCAGTGCAGGAGACCCGGGTTTAATCCCTGGGTCGGGAAGATCCCCTGGAGAAGGGAATGGCAACCCGCTCCAGCATTCTTGCCTGGAGAATCCCATGAACAGAGGGGCCTGGTGGGCTACAGTCCACAGGGTTGCAAAGAGTCGGACATGGCTGAGCCACTGACACTTTACAGGTGAGGAAACGGGTTCAGAAGTTAAGGACTCGCCCCCAGTCACGGAGCTCAGAAGAGACGCCAAGGGCCGCGCCTTTGAGCCCTCTGTGCTGCCTGTCTCGGAACCCAGCGGAGCTCTGGGTCACCATCCTAGGGAAGCCCCCCACCTGGGCGGGTCGCACGGGCAGGGCCCGCAGCCCGAGATGCTCACCGGTCTGGTTGATGCTGACGCTGGCCGTGCGGAAGCTGCGGGTGCTCACCAGGCCCGAGACGCCATTGCGGGCCTCCACGGTGAAGGTGTAGTTCATGTGGGGCTCTAGGTCACTGACGGTCACACTGGTCCGGGTCAGCCCCAGTGGCGGCTCCGAGTAGCGCACACTGGCCTCGCAAGGCCCACACTCGCCTGACTCGGGCCAGCACTGCTCGCAGGAGACACTGTAGGTAACATCCTCTCGGCCCCCGCTGTCCTGGGGGGGCGTCCAGCGCAGCTCCACCTTGGCGCCCATGCCCACAGCCGTGAGGTAGTGCGGGGCGGACGGGGGGCCTGCACAGGGCGGGGTGGGGAGTGGACAGGTCAGCATCAGCCACCACCCCCAGCCCGCCCGCCCTGACCCCTGGGAGACTCACGCGTGCAGGGCAGGGTCAGCGGGTCCTGCGGAGCCCGGAAGTAGCCATCCTCACACTCGCAGGTGGCGGCGCCCTCAGAGGATGGCAGGGTGTGTGCAGGGCACTCCAGACACAGGCTTTCGGACGCCTCGGGCTTGAAGAACCCCGGCGAGCAGGCTGGGGGTGCGGGGACAGAGTCAGCTCAGCCTGCTCCCAGACCCAGCGACTCTTCCTCTCCCTCGCCCTGGGCCCCCAGGCAAGTCACTGAGCCGCTATGGGCCAGTCTGGTCATTGGCGAGAGTGATGACAAAATGCGTGGTAAGCACCCAGTTCAGGCAGGGCACCCAGAAGTGCCTGGCTAGCCTGCTCCAAACCTTTGCAAACCCCCGCAACAGGCTCTTGCAAGAAACGCCCTGCCCCCATGCCTGGCGTTCAAGGCCCGCATCTCAGCATCCAGCTCCCCAAGAAGCGGCCTGCCCGCTTTACCTCCTTGAGTCTGTGCAGGCCGGCCCGGCAGGTCCCACCTGGACTACGAGCCGCCCAGGCAGTAACTGTCTTCTTCCCCATCTGTGTTTGTTGACTGATGACCTCCACCCCCAGCCCAGCCCCCCAGCAGATCAGCCAGGAGTATCAGGGTGCCAGCTTTGCGGGTGCTCCAAACACCCTGAGGCTGGACCACCTTCCTGTCCTAGGGCTGGCCCCAGGAAACAGGAAAGGCCAGACCCCCAGCATTTTCTCTGGATCTGCTTTCAGGGACCGAGTCACTTCCTCTGCTCACAAGGGCCACCAGGAAGCAGCTCTTCCTTCCCTGGTAGCAGGTACGGTCCCAGCCAGGCAGGGGAGAGTCCCAGAAACCTCATTCCAGAGGCTTCTTCCTCCCATCGCTCTATCCTGCCCCGGCCCCAGGCCCCCTTCCTGGCCCCACAGGCAGGAAACTACCCAGACACTGTGCAGGGCTGTCCCGGGGCTGAGCAGCTGCTGAAGCAGCCAGAATGGGGTGGGGTCCCCCAGGGTCCTCTTCCCCAAGCCTACAATTACTGTCCCCCACCCTCAGCTTATTCAGTGGGAAGACACGGAATAAAACACCTCTAGCTTCAGTGTCATGTTTATCAAACATTGATCCTTGACTCTTATGTCCAGCCCTACGCACAGACCCTGTGAAAGTATGAAAGTGTTAGTCACTCAGTCGTGTCCGCCTCTCTCTAACCCCATGGACTGTGGCCCACCAGGCTCCTCTATCCATGGGATTCTCCAGGTAAGAATACTGCAGTGGGTAGCCATTCCCTTCCCCAGGGGACCTTCCAGACCCAGGGATTACCCGGGATAACGCAGGCTTCCTGTATTACAGGCGTATTCTTTACCATCTGAGCCACCAGGGGAGCCCTGCGACAAAGCCCCTGACCTCAGGGAGCAGGCGCACAGGACGATGTCCACCAGAAAGGGATGGGCAAAGGCCTACAGGGGTAGAAAGAACCTTGGCCAGAGGCTTGTGGAGTCAAATATGGGATATTTCAGCCAGGGCTTAGGAGCTGAGTAGGAGTTCAGCAGGGCAGAAGTGTTGGGAGGCGGAGTTAGGGGTGAGAAAGAGCAAGACTAATGGGAAGTGTGCGTGGCTTGGTGGGCACAAGTCTGGAGAGTAGCAGGGAGTAAGTCTGAGCCGTCTCAAGGGACAAGCTTGAGAAAGGCCCTTAATGTCAGATCAAGGAACTGGGACTTTATCCTAGGGGCAGTGAGAGCCAGTGAAGGTTTGATGTAGAGAATAATGGTACGGTCAGATCTATGCTGTTGAAAAAAGGCAGGGACAGTCTCCCTCCTTGTCTAGTTCCCTATGCAAGCAGAGGTGGGGAGTCAGGGGAAGGAATTAAAGGACACCTCCCCGTTAATGACTGCTTGCCGGGGCCCAAGGGGACTCTCCTAGAAGCCGTTCCCTCCTCTCCTGCCCGTCCTGCCACGGCAGAATGTCAACACAGGCCCTGAGAGAGTTCGGGCACACACCAGGGGAGGGGGCTTGTCCAGGACAGCATAGCCTGGAGCCCGTCACACGCAGCGACCACTGATCAGGCAGCTGCTCTGTGCAGCTTCTGGCCCAGGCACTCGACATTCATGTAGTCGTCACAATAAGTGCTATCAAACCAGGCGCTGTAATGATTCATTCCACTCTGGAGGTGAGGAAACTGTTGCTCAGAGAGGTAAAACACCTTGGTCAAGGTCAACGAGCTCCTAAGACAGGAAACCAAAACCTAAACCCTGGATGCCAACCTCAAAGCCCCCTCCTTTCCCCACAAACATGTCAGTTTGGAGCAAAGAGAAATCAAAGTTCTTAAACAAGCCCAAAGAGCGAAGAGCGAGGAGAGGAGGCCCGACCGCTACAACACCAGAAAATCCCAAGACAGATTTCAGAGTAGTTAGGGGAGGGGGGAGGGGTGACACCTCCTAAAGCACGGCACCTCTATGTCCTTGAGGGGAAAACAGTGACATCACACCCAGGCCACATGGGAGGGGGTTGGTCGGGCCCACCAGCGTAACCTCCTACTTCAAGGCCCAAAGGTTTTCCAAGTCTCCCGTTGCATTTAAGGAATTCCTGTGTATTTTGCATTCTTCCTCATTACTTATCTGTTACAATACAAAAATAGCTCTCTCCTCCCCCAAACCTACAAGTAAAAGTGAGACTTCAGAAAGCTGGGCCCTGTTTATCCTGGGATCTCAACTCCCTCAAATGCCCTGACTTATCTGCCAGAGGGGCTTACACCCTGGGTGAGTACTGGCTGCAGGTGGTCCAGGCCCCGCAGAATCGGGGTGCTCAGGGGCCCCCAAGAACATAATCACACCCCCCAGCTCAGGCGCTCAGGCTGGGGAGGGACCCCAAGCCCCCACAAGGCCTTCAGCACCTGTAAAACCCACAGGGCCCCTTGCTCCCCAGTCCCCCAGCCCCGGGTCAGAGGAGGAAGTAGGAGCAGAGGCGGGCTCCGGTCTGTGGTCTCTGAGCCGGGGGTGGCCCGCCTGCTGCCGGCAGGAAAGAGGGAATTTGGAGAGATTTCCGCTGGGCATGTGCCAGAGAATAGCGGAGAGGCAGCTCCAGCAGGGCATGTTCTGGCCTGACGGGAATGAGCTGCCCCCTCCTGCAGCCGCAGAGCTCCACGGGGCCTTCCCTGGGCCCCACCAGAGTGTGCCCTTGCTCAGGGGCCCCAGAGTCCACGTGTCTGCCACTGGTAGGCCCCGGGTCTTCCTGATCTTGCAGGGTTGCATTTCCTGGCATTCTGGGCAGATGAGTGGGGACAGGGGTCACACACTGGGTGGTCACACATTCCCAAACATAACTTACACTCACAAAATACTCACTGTCCCTTCACCCATCAGCAAACTCCTATGCATCCTTCAATACCCAGCTTGAGCTCCTCTACACAGCCCTCCTGGACTCTCCAATCTCTGGCCCACTTCTGACCATCAGGGCAACTCTTACTCAATCTTATGTTTACCAAACGGAAACTGAGCACTTCCTACGTGTCTGGCACAATGCTGGCTGCTGGGAGACCATGGCAAGAAAAACAAACACCGCTTCTGCTCCAGGGAAATTTACACCCTGGCTTTTGGACTCCTGGAATGATTTCGGATCTTCTATGAGACAGGCAGCTGGTGGGGCGCAAAAGTGGAATCCGCTTTCTCTGTGTCCCCTGGCCCAGCAGAGGGTCTGGCACACAGCAGGTGCTCAGCTAACGTCTGCTGACTGGACAGATGAAAATGTGAGTAAAGGCAGAACCTACATGCTCATTACAAATGGGCTCTAGGGCCACAGAAACGAGCGTCTCAGTGCCCAGGAGAGTGTTGGGGGATGGTGCCCATGATGCCACCTGCCCAGCTCCAGATCCCAGCTCTGGCACACCCGTGGGGAACTTCCCTGGCCCCAGTCCCTGGCAGGCCCAGGCCTCTCTGAGCAGGGGAACGGGGGCAGGGTGGCTGCGCCCAGGGGTGTACCCTGGTTTTTCCAGTTCCCGATGCCCGCCCCTCAGGTGGCAGCGTGGGATGACTCAGGGACATACGCCCTCTAGCGTGACGCAAATCCAGTGGCAGAGCCCCTCCTCCAGGCCCAGCCCCCTCACCCGGCCAGCGGTGGCACGGTCACAGGGTCAAGAAATGGCAGTGGCAATCCACCTGTGGTCAGTCACCTACCCCAGCCCAGGCCAGCTGGCCACCACGTGCGCCACCCCGGCCCAAAGGCACAAAGCCTGGACTTTGCCCCACACCTGACGGGCAGCAGTCAGCGACCCCGTAAGTTCCTGACCCTGCAAACGCGGGTCCCCAGCAGCCCTGTTCCCACACACCCCAGGGAACATTCTATGGGCACATTCCTCCACCAGCTGCGATAAGCCAGACTCCGCCTCCCCGGCACCAGCCTTTCATCTGCTGTTTGCTTTCCCTGACTCCTTCCTTCCGTTCCCGGACCCGCTGCTCACCTCAGTGCTGGAGGAAGGGAGGGCCCCCCACGGAGGTTTTGCGCTCAGTGTGAGCTGAGGGCTGGGCGGGGGGTGGGGGCTGCCACGGCTCCAACCCCCATTCAGGCCAGAAGAAACCACCGAAATAAGGCCAGGGGCACTCCCCTGGGAGGGGACAAGTCACAGATCACAGACCACCACCCGCTCAGCCTGGGGATCAGCCCCTGCGTGCTCAGGGACATCCTACCTAAGGACCCCCTCAGCCAGAGCCACTACCTGCCTAGGGGGTGCCTCCTCTTCAGCTCTGGACCCTGGGCCAGGTCTCAGCCAGTCAGGTGCCACCCATGCAGAGGTCACCCCATCTGCAGATTGCCAGAACAACCCAGGTTCTCAGGAGGAACCACAGCAGAAAGTCACAGGAGGGAGGCTCTGAGTGCTAAGGCTCCAACCCACCCATTTTACAGTGAAGCCCAGAGGGTATTCACCAAGGTCACAGGGCTTGCAGGTAGAAAGCTACATGCCAAGGGCACTTGAAGACAGCGCACTGCCCTCCCCACGCCAGGCCCCAGCTCCCTCACTCACTTCCTCTCCCTAGGCCTCAGTCTCCTCATCTGTAAAACAAGGGCTCTCTGGGTTGTTTGTGAAGACAGATGAAACTTTGCTTGGGAAATGCTCTGCATGGGATGAGGTGTCCACGAACTGGGGGACAAAGAGACTGGAGCGGGGAGGGGCTGGGCCCCTCAAGGGAGCAAGGGCTTCCAAGGAGGGACCTCCTGATCCCCAAGCCCCCACCCCCAGCTGCTGGACTGAGCCTCTGGCCCAAGCTGCTGGCCACCTGCTCACCTGGCCCGCAGTCCCCGGGCCGAGGCGCCAGCTGCCGTGCCAGGACAGGAAGCTGAGACAAACAGGGAGACAGAGCCACCCCGGGGGACATGGCGGTCAGCCTGAGTGGCTCCAGCGTCCCCTAGGTAGGGCTGGGGGCGGGGGCGCCGGAGGGAAACGGGCTCATTCCTGACATAGCTCAGCAAAGCGCGGCTGCCCGTGCCCACCTGTCCACACACACAGCACCTGGGAGGTGGCTCCCTTCCGCTGTCCGTTTAACTCTTTCCTGAGCCTCCTGGGGAGGGAACCCTGGGGAGGAGCTGGCAATCACCTGGACCGGATGACCTTGGCCTGCCCAGCCCCGCTCTGGACTTGGCTTGTCACCAGTAAAGCCCCAGCGGGAGCCTCTCGGTGCATGGCTCTGCGGAGGGCAGGCAGGGGACAGACCCTACAGCTCCCTGTTTCCTCTGTAACGTGCTCAGGAAGAGCCCCCACCCCCAGCCCCCTTGCCACCTGTGCCAGGACCTGGCACCCTGCTGCCCGGAGCGTCCATCCGGGCCAGGCGCTGACTCAGGGATTCCAGAGGAACCGGTCACTTCCCGCCCCGCCTCCTGAGCCATCCTCTGGCCTGGATGCGGCTGCGTCGGCTAGATCCAGTCCTGGGGTGACTGGTCTCAACTGTGTGATGCCAGGCAGGTTTCTTCACCTCTCTGAGCCTCAGTTCCCTGTCTGTGAAATGGGACAGGCAGCAGTCCCTGCCTCTCAGAGTGGCAGCACAGACCTGCAGGAGCAGGTAGATGGAGCACTTGCCCGGGGCAGCTCCAAGCTCTGTAGCTGGGTCTCCCCCACCATCAAGGTCCTGGGCTGCTGGGGAAGGTCTGCAAGGGCAGAGTCGCCAGGCTGGGGGTTCCCAACTACAGAGAGGGCCCCCAAGCCACACGGAAGGGAATTTAGGGAGAGGGACTCCAAGGGGGAAAATCAGGGCAACAGGTGGCTGGTGGTGCAGAGGGTCCCCAGACCAAAGTCAAAGATTCCGGTCCTGGAAACCAGGCCTCCCTCCTGGGATGACTCAACTCGTCACAAACAAAGCCTGAGAGGCCCTGAACTCCCGCTCCCGGAGAGGGAAGCCCGACCCCCCTTCCTTCAGAGAGACACCCCCCACTTCAACTGTCCACTTATCGCGGCCGGGCCTGAATCACCAGCCTGTGGAAAGTTTTCAGCTGCCCCCCACCCCCTCGCCTGCATTCCTGTGTGAGGATGTCATGGGGAGGAGTCTGCTCACCCAGGGAGGCCTCCCCCCGCCGCCCCCCTGCCCCTGGCGGTCACTGTCTGAAACCCGGGGGCGTGCACCTGAGGTCACCGCAGGCAGGGCCAGCTGACGAGCAGAGACTACGCCACAGGCAGAGAGGCTCTGAGCAGACTTCTCATTTGAGGCTGTAGACGGTACTAAGTAAGGTTCTGAGGATTGGCTCTAAGAGGCAAGTGCAGCCCACGAGAAAGGGTTCCAGGGCCCTCCAACTCCTGAAACCCCGAAAGATCCATGGTTGCTAGGTAAGAATACAACCTGCTAGAACAGTTGAACTTCTCCTCTTTCGATCAGGAAGCCTGAGACCAGAGGTGAGACATTCACCAAAGGTCACTGGTCGGTATGTGTAAGTGCAGGCCCCGAACCCCCGATTTCTCAAGACCCTGCTTATCTCAGCAAAGAAGCTCCCAGAGCCAGCCAAAGGTCAGCCCACATTCCACAAATGCCCTGCCCCACAGCCATTTCCAGAAAAAGTCACCACTGAAAGAAATCCACGTTGCTTTAGCGCGTTCCGCTATCACAGGCCTGGCTGTGCCAAGCCATGGCCTCTCGATGAGAGCTCAGGCCCTGTGCCCAGACAGTCTGATGATGCCGGCCCTGTCGTCATCAGCAGAAGCCCCAATGGGCTGATCTGGGTCCATGGCCCGGGGTGGGGTAGGCAGCGAAGGCAGACCTGAGCACCCCTCCCAAGCAGGCCTTTTTCAGAAAGCCCCAGGTGATTCTCATGCGCAGCCAGGGAATGCAAATCCTGGGTCCACTTTATTCACCTCCAAGAACCAAAGAGGGGCCTGAGCCCCAGAGAGGTTCAGTGACTTGCCCAGTGTCACACGGTGAGTCAACAGAGAAGGAACCAGCTTCTGGGCCTGAATGCACTGTACCCACCGTGCTGTTTCATAACAGATACTCAAGATAAACTTCTGGGAAGAACCAAAAACAACAATCACACTTAAAAACACTTCTGTGTCAGACACTGACCTAAGCATTTTATGAGTATTAAGTCATTTGACTGTCATAACAACCCTACAAGATGGGCAGTATGTTCACCTCCATCGTACAGATGAGGAAACCCGGACACAGAGAGGTTAAAGAACTGGCTGAGTCACACAGCTACATGCAGCACAGAGATGTGAGCTCACCCACTCCTGTCTGGGGTCTTCCCTGGCGGCCCAAACCATAAAGAGTCTGCCTGCAATGCCAGAGACCTGTGTTTGATCCCTGGGTTGGGAAGATCCCCTAGAGAAGGAAAGGAAAACCCACTCCAGTATTCTGGCCTGGAGAGTCCCAGGGACCCAGGAGCCTGGCGGGCTGCAGTCCATGAGGCTGCAGAGTCAAGACACAACAGAACGAGTAACACTCTCACTCCCACTCCTGTCTGAGAGTCTTCACTCACATTCTGCACACTGTCCGTTTCTCAATGGATTCATTTTTGTGAACGAGTGAATCCAGCCTAGGAAGCCTCTGAGATTTCCACTAACAGAACCACCCCACGTCAGAGCAAGGACAACCTTACCAAGGTCCCCGGCTCCAAGAGCAGAGACTGGAGCCTGGGAACACAGCCTCTGCCACGTGCCCTCACTCACCCTGGCAGGCGTCCTCCACCTTCTCATAGCCCGCCTGGCACAGGCACTGGCCAATGGGCACCAGCCACTCGCCATCCACGGCGCAGTGCATGCGAGGCTCTTCGCCCCCGGGGGGCACCACAGCATGCTCCACACAGGTGCCTGCCACGGTGGCCAGGGCGGGCGCGTCGGAGCCAGCGATGGTCTCGGGGAAGCGGGCCAGGCCCTTGAGCAGCTCGGGGCACTTCTTGTAGTAGACGCGCACGGACAGCAGCGCCACGCAGGCGCCCACGTCCTGGAAGGCCAGGTAGAAGCCCTTACGGGTGAGCGGCCCCACGGAACGCTCTTCCACATTCAGCTTCACGTTGCGCGCCTCGAAGTCGCTGCTGCCTGTGATCTCGTCGGGCGCAATGGTGTCGATCTTGGTGAACTGGCGCTTCTGGAAGTTGGTGCCATAGTCCACATCTGACTCGGCATAGTAGAGGTTGAAGGTCTCCTTGCAGGAGCTGGCACCTCCAGGGAAGCTGTTGCAGTCCCGCACAGTGAACTTGAGCTCGATGAAGATGCGCTCGGCCTCCCCGCGGTAGACCCAGTTGGTGCGAAGCCAGTTGTCCTGGTCGCCGGCCACCACATTGCACACGGAGTACATGTAGATGGGCATGTCGTTCATGATGTTCTGCAGGAGGTCCCACTGTGCGGGGCCGAAAGGGGAGTGTGGGCAGGGAGGCAGGCGCCCAGAGGCATCAGCCAGGAGGTGGGCCAGGCACCAGGCTCTCCGCTTCCTGATAGCCTCACTCGGGTCCAGGAAGGGGCTCCAAGTCTCCCTCACACGTTACCAGTGGCTGAACTGGATCTGACCCCTTGGTGTGCCCCCTGACACCGGTGCTGGGGTGCTAAACCCCTATATTAGACAGTGAGCTGAGGGCAGAGGCTGGGGGTCCCACGTGACCTGAGGCAGATGGCTTTAGCTCTCTGAGCCTCAAAGTCCCCATCCTGCCATGGGGGCCAGAGCCACTTCACAAACTTGCTGTGAAGATAAATGACAGAACGTCTACCAAATACTGAGCACGCTGCCTGGCATGGGTGACAAGGAACACAAGGCAATTGGTATCACCACCACCACTATCATTCACTGTGTAGGCCTATGTGAGTGGGAGGGAGGGGTCGGGTCAGGAACAGCAGGTGATTCCACACCACTGCTCAGATCACTGCTCAGCCTCCTCCAGGAAGGCTTCCCAGGTTGGGTCAAGGCTGGGGCAAGTGCTTCCCTCAGACTCCCATGGCCTCCATTATCTTAGCACCTACCTGGTGACAACTACATCTTGCTGCCACAGCAGAGTCTGAGCTCCTTAGGGCATTTCTTTATCCCCAGGGCCTACCTCAAATAGAGTAAGTACTTGGGAAAGTATTTGTTGAATGAATGAACACATGTATGACGAAAGCAGAGGGGCCAAGGAGAAAGCCCTGGGCTGCACTGTGCGACCTTGGCCTCAGATGCCCTTGGGCCTCAGTTTCCTACTGTGTCACGACTTGATTGGATGACATTCCAGGATCCTGGAAATCTGCTGACATTAAACTCCAGGCCTAAGGAGTTAGGGTGACCAGGGCCCAGCGGCCAGCTCACTCACAGATCTGGCCAGCAACGGAAATGGTCTCGAGTACCCCCTGGAGACAGCTCAGGCCCCAGAACAAATTCAATAAGGGGGAAACTGAGGCCCAGAGCATCAGTATCCTCCCCAAGGCCACACAGCAGTCACACGCAAAGCTGGGGAGAGGACCCTGGGGTCTTGCCCACCAGTCCAGGCCATAGCAGGGCAGGGAAGGGGAGGGGAGGGGAGGGGAGGGCAGGGGAGGGGAGGGGAAAGTAGGGGAGGGGAGGGGAGGGGAGGGGAGGGGAGGGGAGGGCAGGGGAGGGGAGGGGAAAGTAGGGGAGGGCAGGGGAGGGGAGGGGAGGGGAGGGGAAGGAAGGGGAGGGGAGGGGAGGAGAGGGCAGGGGAGACTAACCGCAGGAGATGAACTTGGTGGAAAAGCAAAACAAACTCAGCCTCAAGCAGGAAAGGGGAGCAACAGCTGGAGAAGCAGGGAGAGAGGTCTGCCTGGAAGGAACCTGATCTGGCTTCCGGGGCTGTAGGGACCTGGGAACACTGTTTCCTCTCTCTAGCTCATCCCTCATCTCCTGGGCTGGGTCCTCAAAGACAGGGGGAGCCTCAAACTCCTTCCCTGCCTGCCGAGGGGAATAGAGGGAGCCAGAGGGGGTCCCTCTGACGATCCTGGGGCCCTGTTCTGCTGGGGCCTCCGGCTGTCTCCCCAGCTCTCCCCACCTCTCAGGGCCCTTCCCTGACCTCTTGTCCCAGCCTGCCTAATTGGTGAGAAGCTTGGATTTAAACCCTGGCTGAGCCATTGGCTCTGGGCCAGGCCCCATCCTCCCCGGGTCTCAGTTTCCCTGTCCCCGGGCCCCCACCCACCCCAGACAGCTTACCCCTTTGCCATAGGGGTGTGTGAGCCAGCCGAGCTCCCCTTTAGCTGCAGCAAAATCCAACAGGACAACTGAAAGAGATGAAAGAGGGGAAACTGGGTCAGCTTGGAAGCATCGTCAGGGATCAGCCCACAGTGGAAAAGGCAGGAGTTCCCTAGGAATCCCAAGTGGCCCTAAAGGCTTCCCCAGCCCCCAAAGAGAGGCCCCAGCACTCAGGGTCAGCACAGCCAAGAAGACCCATCTCTCCAGAATAGGGAGGCTGGGCCCCGGGGAGGACGGGGACCTGTCACTGTCACAGCGCAGCACGGGTGAAGACCAGGCCCCTCCCTCCAGCCACGCCTCCCGCTCGCGGCCCCAGCTGGGCGAAGGGGGCAGAGCTCGGCCCAGCAGGGCACAGCGGCTGGGCCTGAGGGACACCATGCCGCCCTGCCTGCTTCCTGAAGAGGCCCCTCCGCAGCGGTTCACACGCACGCAGGTCTTGGGGACACCCTTATCTGCTCCGGCCACATCCCCCCACCCCACACACAGCACAAAGTACCCTCAACCCCACAAAGGCCACACAGATGCACCACACGTGTGTACATAACGTGTCTCCTGGCCCTCCAAGAGGAGAGAGCTGTTAACAGGTGGGAATGACTCCAGGAAGGGGACTGGGGTCGATGGGGGGGGCGGGGGGGTGGTGTCTGGAAACTGATCTTCCCACCACGAAAGCCACAGAGCAGGCACAACAAAGCCCTGAGCCCATGGGGCCTCCGGGAGGGACCCGCAGACACACAGCTGGCGCGGCCCGGCCCTGGGGACCCGATCCTGCTGCCTCCGTCCCTGACACCCTGGCCACTGACCTGCCAGAGGCGTCTGGGGACTGAGATGGAAACCCTTAAAGGGAACATCCAGGCCCAGAGTAAACAGCTGCCTGGACCTCGCTGTCCCCAGAGAGGCATCGGAATTCGCGGGAAGGACATGTTGCCAGGGGCTTCCCCAGATCCAGCCGTGCTCTCAAGCACCTCTCACTGCCCACCCCTGGCTTTTCCAGCCTCATCAACTGCAGTCAAGACCCCTGGTGCAGCCTCGTGCTCCATTTCCAAGTAATGTCCAGGTAGCTACCGATAGAAGCGACGCTCCCTGGAGGGTCCGGGGCCTGGAGAACAAGCATGGCCCTCTGTAAGGTCCCCAGATTCAGAGGAAAAGCCCTGAGGTGGGGGGGAGGGGCCTAGTGCTGACTTCTTCTGGACTCTGAAACATGAGGAACACGGCCCCAAGAAGCAGCATTCCTCAAGGCCTGGACCTGAAAGAATGCCTCTCAGGGTGGAATCCCAGGCAGGTGGAGATGGAGCTGATTTAGACAGATGCGGGGGACGGGGATGGGAGCCTGGGCAGACTCTGAGAAACCCTTTGCTGAGGGCAGACCACCCCTTTCCCCCAGGCCTGGGAGCGGAGCGCTACCAGCTTACCTCTGCTGACCCAGCCAGGGCCTCTAGGAAAGGCCCACAGCCCGGCTGGGGAGAGGAAAGCCGACGTGGCACAAGCCCAAGGCTGAGGGGACAGAGGAGGGGGCTGGGGGGTGGGCAGGAGCAAGGATCTGCTTGGACATGCCCAAGACAGGCTTGGGAAATTCACTAACCCCACTAGCAAATGGAATGTTCTGGCTCCACAGGAAGGAATCTGGGGGTTCCTGGCTCCAGCCCAGGGAAGTAGGAGGACAAAGGTGAGAGGTCCTCAGGATCCGGACGCCCCCCTTCCCTAGAGGGGTGGGAAGGGGCAGGCTATAGTCCTGAGGGAGGGGGCTCATGGCTCCAGGGTGCTGAAGGGTTAACCTGGCACGGAGGGGCCCCCACGACCCCTGCCAGAGCTTGCTCCCCTTCCAGCCTGAGAAATATCACAGGGCTCACTGGAGAAGAAAAGAAGCCTTCACACAGGAAGGAGCCCCCTCCCTCCCGGGGGAAATTCCCTAGAGCCGATCACCAGGAACAGGCGCCTGGCCTGGTCTCTCCACGCTGTCGGTCGCGGCTTCTCCCTGAGCTGCTTCCAGGGACCTAGCTGGTACTGGCGGGGGCCGGGAGCCCCTCCGCGGGACCTGATGGCTTCACCGAGGCCTGGGCTAAGCTGGACTCATCCAGGGGCCCCTGTCCCTCACCACCCCCCCCCCCCCCCAGGAAAACCTTCTTCTCAGTCTGAAGTCCTATCGCAAATATCAACCTCGTGGGTCCACCTCGAGAGCTCTTTACTCAAAGGCATCATCTCCCTGCTCTCCCCATCCCTCCAAACAAGACAGGCTGGTTCCCAAAACAGGGAGGTGGGGAGACTGGGGCTGGGGGACAGGACGAAGAGAGGAACGAAGAAAAGAGGGGACAGGGGACAGAGGGCACACTGGGCTCTGAGAGAACCAAGAGGCCAAGGACTCCCAGGACTCAGGAGCACTCTCCAGCCCACCTCCCAGCTCAGGCCAGCAAGCCCTGCAGGTCTTCTCACACCTCAGGAAAACCCAGCCCAGCACCTGGGTGCAGGGACCCTGGGCTCTGGAGCCCGAGAAGCTGGATGTTCAGAGCTAACCCTCTGGGGAAAAAGGGATCAGGCCACCCTCAGGTTCCCCACTTGTAAAAGGACAGATTCAGGGGCTGCTGAGAGTTTTAACATGCTCCATGGGGCCTCCTAAGGCAGCCTGGTCCTGCGCTCACGGGGAAGGAGTAAGGAGAGGAAAGCAGCCTGGGTGAAGGTGGAAGGGGCTTGGGTCTGCACCCCTGACCCACCTCCAGGCCAAGGCACCACATCCATGGAATCCCAGCTGGGGCATCCGTCCCCCACACCGCACCACAGGCACAGGTCCCTGGGGAGACCCTCACAGGGACTCTGGGAGCCTGAGCAGAAACCTTCCCTGGACCTTGTCCTCCCCCTTGCCACGCATGTCGGGGTGTGGTGGGCACTAGTCATCTGGCTGGGGGGGCTCGACAGCGGCCCAAGGGCAAGGCTACAGCACAACCATCACCCACGGCACCAGTCCTGCCTGGTCCCCCCACCCCACCTCCCAGGGCCTTCAGGACAGGCCTGCAGTGAATGCGGCTGTCTCCCGCCTTCCTTCCAACCACAACCCCCCAGAAGGAGGAGGACAAAAAGCTGGGGTGGGGGGATATTGAGGGTCACAGAAGAGCCCACCCACTCAGCCTGCAAGTTGGGACCAGGAACTCCGACTGATTAGGGGCGCCCCCACCCTCACCCTCAGAGTTCCGCCTCGGGCCTCTTTTACTCCCAACTTGGAACAGCAAAACTTCCAACCCCAGGTGGGGAGGCGGAAAAGGAAGGCAAGGCTCAAGGAAACTTCTCACGGGGCCGAGGTTTCCTCTGCACTTCCCTCTGGTGGAGCCTGCGGAAACCTCCTCTGCCCCCGCGGGCGGGCAGTCCTTCTCAGTCGGAAACTGAAGCCGGTCTCGGCTGGGTGTACGGGTGGACAGGAAGCGCCTCGGCCAAGGGCACGAGCCCCCGTCCGCTCCGCGACCCCAGCCGAGGCGGCAACGCCCCCACCCACCAGCGGCCCCGCCCTGGGCGAAGTCCGCGCGGCCCCTCACCCAGCG
Organism: Odocoileus virginianus; assembly: GCF_023699985.2. Taxonomy (NCBI): domain Eukaryota; kingdom Metazoa; phylum Chordata; class Mammalia; order Artiodactyla; family Cervidae; genus Odocoileus; species Odocoileus virginianus. Next base: position 28,393,878 of record NC_069703.1, read on the forward strand.
CAGCGGCGGGGGCGGGTGAGTCAGTTCCCCACCCCCCGGGTGCCCGACTCCGCGGTGGCCCTGGGGTGCCGGCTCCACACCTTGGGAGGCCGCGCCCCCACCTGCTGCATTTCCTGGCTCTGAATCACCCCTCGCTCAGAACGCTTGACTTTGGGACTTCCTGTCCGCACTCGCAGCCCGGGGACCTGCCCCCCGAGTCCCGGAGTGCGGGGCAGGAAGGAGGGAGGGCTGTGAGTGGGCAAACTGGCCCGAAACTCCCCGCGAGCTCTCCTGCCCGACTGGAGGCATCGCGGGGCGTGGAGAAAACTTCAGGGGGCTGGGGCTTCTGCAAGGGTGTCCCCGCCGGCCGAAGAGCCCCTCCCCAAAGTGAGTGGCCTCCACAGAAACGCCTTCTCCACAAAATCGGGGCAAGCGGTTTAGCGAACTCAGGTCAACACGAAGCTGAGCCCGCCGGAACGACCCCCGGACGAACTCCTGATCCAAGAGACCCCCGCGCCCCCGCCGGGACGCGTTCCTGAAGCCTCGTGGCCGGCGCCGAGTCCCCTTCTCTGCGGCCTCTGAGCCTCGTGCGCCAGGGCCCCAGCCTCTTAGTCCTAGGAGCGCCTACAGCCCCGAGTGGGCTGGGGCGGGGGTCCCAAACTCTCCCGGCTCGCAGCTTGCGAGCCCTCCGGACCTCAGCACGCAGGGACTGGAGTTTCCGAAGTGGCGCGCGGGGCTCGGGGCGGAGCAGGGATCGGGGTCCGGCCGCGCGCGCTTACCTTCCTTGCCCTGGGCCGCGGAGGCCGCGGCCAGCGCGCAGCCCCACAGCAGCGCAAGGCAGGCGAGCGGCGCCCGACGCCCCATGCCGCGCTCCTCGCTCTCCGCCCGGCTCCGCGCCCCGCTCCGCACGCCCGCCCGCCGGCCCCGGTCCGCCTCCCGCCCGCAGCTTCCTCCTGCCCGCTGGAGAGCTTAATGCGGGCGGAGAGCGGACCGGCCCCTGTCCATTCATGCCCGGGTGACGTCACGGGCCACGCCCCCGGTGTCTCCGAAGGGGCCGGGCCGGCGCCCCGCGGGGGCGGGGAGGCTCTCTGGGCCCTCGGGACTCGCTGGCGCCCCCAGGTCCTCGCAGGTTTGAGCTCCTCTAAGAGGCGGTGCAACCGATGCTAGCCTTAAGGGATCCTGTGCTGAGCCCCGCTCTAACCCTCTGCCACCGGGGCCGAGCTCAACACTGGCCCAAAGGTCTGAGCTGAAATGGCCTAAAGGCTCAAGAAGCAGTCGCCCGCTGAGCAGCTTGACGTCCCGCTTCCTAGTATTTCTGAACTGTGCACCCAACCTTTGGCGGTCAGAGAGAGCTTCTCTGCTCAGGCGCCTCTAAGAATTCAGGAATCTGAGTGCATCCGCGTCTAAGGACGAGTCAGACATGCGTTATCACTTAATTCT